>NC_083227.1:6167836-6309282 GCF_032191835.1 Heteronotia binoei | reverse complement strand
TCTCTTTATTCCAGCAGGGGACTATCAAGAGCATGAAAAGGGTGAAGCATTTCTTCCGCAATTGCCAGATCAAGTTAATAACGAAGACTTGAAAAAAAATGCCAGGAATCCAAGCAGATCCAACAGAATAAAAGGTGCCTGTTGGGTTGAGAAGATAGAGGGAAAACTGCGTAATGTACATTTTCCAAAACACAATATAATGAAAACAAGTAAATCTATTGGGTACAGAAATTACATCAATTATAGATCACAGCTTCTTGTGAACCAACAAAAACAAAGAGGAGAGAAACCTTTTGAATGTTCAGAGTGCAGAAAGGGATTCAGTAAGAGTAGCGATCTTCAATGGCATCAAAGAACCCACACAGGGGAGAAACCTTTTGAACGTTCAGCATGTGGAAAAAGATTCAGTCAGAGTGTCGGTCTTCAGTATCATCAAAGAACCCACAGAGAGGAGAAACCTTTTGAGTGCTCAGAGTGTGGAAAGAAATTCAGTCACAATGGGAATCTTCACCAGCATGAAAGAACCCATGCAGGGGAGAAACCTTTTGAGTGCTCAGAATGTGGAAAGCGATTCAGTCGTAGCGGTGCACTTCAATGGCATCATAAAACCCACACAGGGGAGAAACCTTTTGAATGCTCCGAGTGTGGAAAGACATTTGTTCGGAGTGACCACCTTCAACAGCACCAGAGAACCCACACAGGGGAGAAACCTTTTGAATGCTCAGCATGTGGAAAGAGATTCAGTCACAGTGGCAATCTTTACCAGCATGAAAGAGCCCACACAGGAGATGAATCTTGTCAATGCTCAGAGTGTGGAAAGAGATTCAGTAAGAGTAGCGATCTTCAACGGCATCAAAGAATCCATACAGGGGAGAAACCTTTTCAGTGCTCAGAGTGTGGAAAGAGGTTCAGTGACAGGAGCAATCTCCAGCAGCATCAGAGAACCCACACAGGGGAGAAACCTTTCGAATGCTTAGAGTGCGGAAAGAGGTTCAGTGGGAGAGGTACTCTTCAACGACATCAAAGAACCCACACAGGGGAGAAACTTTTTGGATGCTCAGAGTGTGGCAAGAGATTCAGCTGGAGTGGCACTCTTCAACACCATCAGAGAACCCACACAGGGGATCAGCCTTTTCAATGCTCAGAGTGTGGAAAGAAATTCAATAAGAGTAGCGATCTTCAGCGACATCAAAGAACCCACACCGGGGAGAAACCTTTTCAGTGCTCAGAGTGTGGAAAGAGGTTCAGTGACAGGAGCAATCTCCAGCAGCATCAGAGAACCCACACAGGGGAGAGACCTTTCGAATGCTCAGAGTGTGGAAAGAGATTCAGTCGGAGTAGCGGTCTTCAGAAGCATCAAAGAACACACAGGGGAGAACCGTTGTGAACACTCAGTGTGGCAAGGGATTCAGTAGTAGTGGCAATCTTCAGTATCGTCAAAGAACCCCACAGGAGAGAAACCTTCTGAATCCTCAGAGTGTGGGAAATGGTGGAGTTGTAGTAGCACTTTTCAAAATCATCTAAGAACCCTCACAAGGAGAAACCATATAACCATTTAACTCACGAAAACAGCACTTAATTCACTGCAAAAAGACCACCGCAGACACATAAAGCATCAAAACAACACAATCTCTTGTAAAAAGCTTGAATCTACACGGAAATCTTACTCTAACCAGAAAGAGATGTTATAAATGCTCAGATTATAGAAGGAGCCTTGAACATATGAAGCTGCTTTATACTGAATCGGACCCTCGGTCCCTCAAAGTCAGTATTGTCTACTCAGACTGGCAGCGGCTCTCCAGGGTCTCAAGCTGAGGTTTTTCACACCTACTTGCCTGGAGCCTTTTGAGTTGGAGATGCCGGGGATTGAACCTGGAACTTTCTGCTTACCAAGCAGATGCTCTACCCCTGAGCCTCCGTCCCTCCCCTAAAGTCAGTATTGTCTACTCAGACTGGCAGTGGCTCTCCAGGGTCTCAAGCTGAGGTTTTTCACACCTATTTGCCTGGACCTTTTTTTAGTGGAGATGCCGGGGATTGAACCTGGGACCTTCCGCTTACCAAGCAGATGCTCTACCACTGAGCCACTGCCCCATTCATGGCTCTCCAGGGTCTCAAGCTGAGGTTTTTCACGCCTACTTGCCTGGACCCTTTTTAGTTGGAGATGCCGGGGATTGAACCTGGGACCTTCTGCTTACCAAGCAGATGCTCTGCCACTGAGCCACAACCCCATTCATGGCTCTCCAGGGTCTCAAGCTGAGGTTTTTCACGCCTGTTTGCCTGGACCTTTTTTTAGTGGAGATGCCGGGGATTGAACCTGGGACCTTCTGCTTCCCAAGAAGATGCTCTGCCACTGAGCCACCATCCCCCCCCCCCCTTAGCCATGTTTGAAGGCCTTAGATCAGGAGTGTCAAACTCAATTGTTATGAGGACCGAATCTGACATAAATGAGACCTTGCTGGGCCGGGCCATGTCAGGTTGGGCTTGGCTATTTGTGTACCTGTTTATGATTAGATAGTAGAGATGCAAACTTTATAAAGGACACAGACAAACACAAAGATTCTTTTAAAAAATCTTAAAACATCAGCACTCATTGGTCTTAAAGGTGCTTTCATTGTTTTTCTCCCATGGGATCAAGGGAACTGGGCAAAGGAAGCTCTGGTTCTTTCCTTCCTGCCCCAGGGGACCAGGAGGGGGAGGAGCCTCAGCCAATAGAAGGAAGAGCGGCTTGGCTCAGTAGCTCTGCTGTGCGATTGGGAGAGCCTGAGAAAGCGAGCTATTTTCCCCCTTCCTCCCCAAGGAAGGAGCCTCAGCCAATGGAGAAAATAGAGGTTTTGCCCTGTAGCTCCTATGTGACTGAGCAAGACTGGCAAAGCAAGCTGTGATGCAGAAGGAAGCAAGAGAGAGGGAGAAGGAAGCAGATGACAGCCAGTTGCTCGGGGGCCTGATAGGAGCCCTCCGGGGGCTTGATTCGGCCCCTGGGCCACATGTTTGCCACCCTGCAAAGATGGTGATAATATTAAGTTGTGCTGCATGGTATTCTTTTTTGTTTACTGCTGCTGCTAATTAGAGCTCGATTTCATAAGTGGGGACCAAGTGAGTATTTTCTTCTCTGCATTTTGACATCTGCCTTAAAAAAAAGTTGATGGAATCTACTTTTTTCTTGGTATGCGGCTGGCTCCCTAAGTGTTTTCCCCTTCTGGGGGTCAGTTTTGGTTAGTGGCTCGGTTTGGAATGGGCGTGCTCTTGGTGCCATTTTGCAACCCACATTCCCCTCTGTATAATTAAAACATGTTTTGATGCATTTGATGTCTCAGTACTTAATTATTGAAGTGCCTCGTGCAGGCTTTCTTTCAAGTACAATAGATGGTATAATACTGTAACTTCATTGAATAAGCAGAGATTTTCTCTTTAAGCTCATAGCATGATTAGAGAAAATATCAGAGGCCTTGGCTAAAGAAGCCTGTGGTTTATAAGGAACAATATTTGATTTCATATGTAGCGATAAGCAGGGCTGTTTTTTTGAGCAGTAACGCACAGGGATGCAGTTCCAGCTGGCTTTGCAGTAGGGGGTGTGGCCTGATATGCAAATGATAGGCTTACCAATCCCCAGGTCCCAGCAGGGGTTCTTCCGCTTTCCCAGGCTCCTTCCCGCCCCCAGTCACCTAGCCAGAGGGTGGAAGCCCCGCCCCCAAAGGACCATTTGCCTTTCCACCTCCAGAGGCTTCAGTCTCCGATTGAAAGGCTTCCTCTTGGGATGGTGTGTCTGTGCTGCTGTGAAAAAGTTGGCAGCAACTCGTGAGTAGAGAGGCCAATCCCTCGCTTCAGAGTGGCCAGAAATGGGGGGGGGGGAGGGAAACGTCTGCTGAGCCCTTCATTATACCTTATGTGGAGATCGATTCTCATAGGGTATAATGGGGAATTGATCTGGATGTTTCAGGGGGTCTGGGGAAGCTGGTTTTTGAGCTAGAGGCACCAAATTTTCAGTATGGTATCTAGTACTTCTCCCCAAAGTACTCCCCAAGTTTCAAAACAATTGGAAAAGGGGGTCCAATTCTATGAGCCCCAAAGGAAGGTGCCCCTATCTTTCATTATTTCCTATGGAAGGAAGACATTTAAAAAGGTGTGCGGTCCCTTTAAATGTGATGGTCAGAACTCCCTTGGAGTTCAATTATGCTTGTCACACCCTTGTTCCTGGCTCCGCCCTCAATGTCTCCTGGCTCCACCCCCAAAGTCTCATGGCTCCGCCTCCAAAGTCCCCAGATATTTCTTGAATTGGATTTGGCATCCCTAGCAAAAGAGTTCCTGCTGGGATTTTTCTACAAAAAAAAGGCCTGGTGATAAGTAATAATAAATATAAAATAAGCGGTTCTTGAGAGGTTTTTTTATAGGGTTTTTTTTCTTGGGGGGGGGAGGGGGTTGTACTTAGATTTTTGCCTGAGACCCTGAAGACCCTGCTCTGCACCGTGCTAAACTGCTCACTCGACAAAAAAATCCCCCCCCAACAAAAAATTTCTGCCTACAGGCCTGTAAGACAGAGAAGCCGAGCTGCTCATAAGACCGTCAGGAGAGCCCTGGTGGGTCCAGCGTCTCGTTGAACACCCCGCACAACAGTCTGGTGTAGTGGTTAAGTGTGCGGACTCTTATCTGGGAGAACCGGGTTTGATTCCCCACTCCTCCACTTGCACCTGCTGGAATGGCCTTGGGTCAACCATAGCTCTGGCAGAGGTTGTCCTTGAAAGGGCAGCTGCTGTGAGAGCCCTCTCCAGCCCCACCCACCTCACAGGGTGTCTGTTGTGGGGGAGGAAGGCAAAGCAGATTGTAGGCCGCTCTGAGCCTCTGTCCTTGAAGGGGCAGCTTCTGGGAGAGCACTCTTAGCCCCACCCACCTCACAGGGTGTCTGTTGTGGGGGAGGAAGGGAAAGGAGATTGTAGGCCGCTCTGAGACTCTGTCCTTGAAAGGGCAGCTGCTGTGAGAGCCCTCTCAGCCCCACCCAACTCACAGGGTGTCTGTTGTGGGGGCAGAAGGGAAAGGAGATTGTAGGCCACTCTGAGCTTCTGTCCTTGAAAGGGCAGCTGCTGTGAGAGCCCTCTCCTGCCCCACCCACCTCACAGGGTGTCTGTTGTGGGGGAGGAAGGGAAAGGAGATTGTAGGCCGCTCTGAGCCTCTGTCCTTGAAAGGGCAGCTGCTGTGAGAGCCCTCTCAGCACCACCCACCTCACAGGGTGTCTGTTGTGGGGGAGGAAAGGAAAGGAGATTGTAGGCTGCTCTGAGCCTCTGTCCTTGAAAGGGCAGCTGCTGTGAGAGCCCTCTCAGCACCACCCACCTCACAGGGTGTCTGTTGTGGGGGAGGAAGGGAAAGGAGATTGTAGGCCGCTCTGAGCCTCTGTCCTTGAAAGCAATGCAAAAGAACAGTGGCAGCACAATATGTAAAATACAAAAATACAAAATATTGTGCAAAAACAAACACTCCTAACTAGTGTATACACAATTCTATTGACATGAAATGAACAGCCTACAACTTTGGGCATGCGTTCATGCAGTATAAATAGAAAACAAACGAAAGTCTCAAAACAATATTCCAGGGAGGGACCCCACACAGTCTCTGAGTTTTCCAAACTGAGTACTAAGACTCAATGGCCGGTGGAGAGTTCGCCATACAGGGCAATCTTGGGAAGGCGGTGGTTTTCCATCCTAGAAATATGCCCTGCCCAGCGCAGCTGCGTCTTCAACAGCAGTGCCTCGATGCTGGTAACCTCTGCCCGCTCGAAGCCAAGCCGAGAGAGAGAGAGAGAGAGAGAGACTAAGACTCAATAATAAAGTTCCACAGGAGTCCCTCAGTTGCTTGTTGACTTCTGAAGGAAAAATTCTAGGCTTCACGCAAACCCCGGCTTTGATTGCAGGAGCAGCGGAACGCTGTAAGCTGCAATCAAAGCCGTAAGCTGCTCTGATTGTCTGATTCAGAGAGATGGGTGGGGTATAAATCTGCAGTCGTCTTCTTCATCAGATAACTTGGTCACGTTGGTGGGGAGTCCTGTTGTACTATCTCCTTCCATGTCTTCCACAGAGTTCCCCCCCCCCCCTTTACCACCACCGAACAGGAGATGTTGACACTCTGGCTTCTTTCCAAGATGGCCGAAATTGATCCAATATTCAATGTCATAGGGCTTTCATAGGGACACTTCCAGGTTTTTAAAAAGTTTTATTGATTTAAACTACAATAAAGAAGCATTGCAGATGATACATAAGAAGAGGGGGGAAAGAAAGAAAAGGGAACTTTAGAGAGTGAGGGAAAAAGAAACAGAAGGCAGTACAAATATATCAGTTATAATTCCACCTCCCAAGATATTACTCAGATCTTCCTACCTACAAGTATAAAAATCTCCTTAAGTATTACTTCCTTTCTTCTCTCACCAACGTAAAGGGAAAAAATGTAATTCTTATAATAAACTAGTAAAGCAATATTAGACCAAACAATTCTTCTTAAACACAAATTAAGTATAACCAGTTCATTAAAAAAAAATTTCTTATAAGACTGTCTCAATGTCACATTTCCTGATTTAACTTAAACCTATAATAGGCACAGATTAGTTTATTGATTTAGCAAAAACCTGATTAAATGGAAGACGTCAAAAATTATTTCTTTGTTCATAGCAAATTACATAAGATACATCAAATACAACTGTCTATCTCCATCTAAACCATTTCTCCTGCTAACATATTAATAGCATATCTACGATATTACCAAAACTATCAAATTCTGCAGCCTTTATACTGTCTGGCTTTTCACCCTTGGTCCTATTCTCACATCATTAGAAGCAGTCTCCTTAAATATGCAAACTGTCAGTAGATCTACTATCTAGAATATTATGCTAATAAGCCTCATTAACATCAATTCTTCAAGATCTCTCTTAAACTTTTAAATTTTAACATCTGTTCATTAATATTAGTTACATGTTTGCTTATTCAGCAAAAAGAGAGAAAGGAGAAAAAAGAAAGGGAAACCCAAAATTCCAGTCCTTCTTTCCCAAAAACTTAAAAAAAAACCTTTTAAGTTCCTTTGTTTTCTACACCCTGAGTTGTATCCAAGGTAGCCCCTTTGTCCACAGCGTGTCTTTTAAGTAACACCTTCCACTTCTTAGTCAGAGTTCTTTATTCAGCCATTCACCAAAGCCGAAGAGAAAAACCAAAGACCTTTTAACGGATAGTTTTCCAAATCCAGATGTGTTGCTTGAAGCGCAGCTTTATTCTTCTCAGCATGTCCTGCCCCCTCAACCACAGGAAGAAGAAGATATTGGATTTATATCCCGCCCTCCACTCCGAAGAGTCTCAGAGCGGCTCACCATCTCCTCTACCTTCCTCCCCCACAACAGACACCCTGTGAGGTGGGTGGGGCTAGAGAGGGCTCTCACAGCAGCTGCCCTTTCAAGGACAACCTCTGCCAGAGCTATGGGTGACCCAAGGCCATTCCAGCAGCTGCAAGCGAAGGAATGGGGAATCAAACCCGGTTCTCCCAGATAAGAGTCCGCACACTTAACCACTACACCGAACTGGCTCTCTTCTGGTGGGGTTGAGAGAGATCTCCCAGAAGTTGCCCTTTAAAGGACAGTTCTGCCAGAGCTCTGGCTGACCCAAGGCCATTCCAGCAGCTGCAAGTGGAGGAGTGGGGAATCAAACCCGGCTCTCCCAGATAAGAGTCCACACACTTAACCACTACACCAAACTGGCTCTCCAATTTGTCGCCATTTTCCCTTCTCCGCTTGAGAGGAATAGGGACACTTCCAAAAGTCTTCACCCGGTTTCCATCCCGCAAGCTGTACGTTTTGACTCCCATTTTAGAAACATTTTTAAAGTAGGGGCGGAGACTTAACAGCACCAGTTCCAGCAATTGAACTGTTTATTATATGAAGTATCATGTACAGTAAATGCACACACACACAAACTAATTGAACACCATGAGACTAAATTATATGAGCACAGGAAAATCAAATATGTTAAAAACGCATCTCATCTCCCCACGCACTGAACTTGCCTTTATGATGTTTTGAAGAGAAAAGCAAATTTGACTTACTGGATCCAAGGTTGTTTTTCAGATAAAAAAACCCCCATCCCAGTTATTTTCTTCATGCGGATAGTCCCGTCTCATCTGTTTGGTGTAGGAGTTAAGTGTGCAGACTCTTATCTGGGAGAACCAGTCTGATTCCCCACATGCAGTTGCTGGAGTGACGTTGGGTCAGTCATAACTCTGTCAGAGCTGTTCTCTCAAGAGCAGTTTCTGTCTGAGCTCGCTCAGCCCCACTGACCTTGTGGGAAGGGGAAGGGAAAGGAGATTGTAAACCACTCTGAGACATTAAAAGCAAATGGAAAAAAAGGGAGGGGCATATAAAATGCATGATGTGGTTGGAGGAGAAGCAAATATTGCAGAAAAGGCTTGGAAATAGGAGAGAAAAGATCAAAAGGCATAGTTGGCGGGGGGGGGTATAAAAGTTGAGAGAAACACAAAAAACACCCAATGGGTTGCCCTCCCACCACTCTCTTGCTGAGGCTCTATCACTCTCTCTCTCACACACACACACACACATACTCGGAAATGCTGGGTCTGCAGACGGAGCCCCAGGGACGGATGCCTTTTGCCCACCCAAAGCAGAAGGAAGAAGAAGATATTGGATTTATATCCCGCCCTCCACTCCGAAGAGTCTCAGAGCGGATCACAATCTCCTCTACCTTCCTCCCACACAACAGACACCCTGTGAGGTGGGTGGGGCTGGAGAGGGCTCTCACAGCAGCTGCCCTTTCAAGAACAACCTCTGCCAGAGCTATGGCTGACCCAAGGCCATGCTAGCAGGTGCAAGTGGAGGAATGGGGAATCAAACCCGGTTCTCCCAGATAAGAGTCCACACACTTAACCACTACACCAAACTGGCTCTCCAGTTTGGGAAAGGAGTCTCCTCAACACACAGCAGGCACGTCTCTCCTGCTTCAGGAGCGGCTGCGGAGTCCGCAGAGGGGGAAGGAGGGTAGATACGGGGAAGCCGTTCTTGCTGCCTTCTCCCCACACCTGCGCACGCACAGCCGGCTAGTCACCCCCCTCTCCCCTACCTTAACCCACCCCCCTCACCCACCCACCCAACATAACTCTCTCTCTCTCGATCTCTCTGAAGAAAGAGAGTAACCGTTTTCGCACACAGCTCACCTCGCAGTCACAATCCTGTTCCCTCTGCAGCGTCTGGTCGGATTTCCCACCATCTGCGCCGAAGTTACAGGAAGTGCCGCAGCTTTTGCGTAGCAAACGTAAACCGCTAAAACCCAGTTTACATTTGCTACGCAGAAGCCGCGGCACTTCCTGTAACTCCAGCGCAGATGGTGGGAAATCCGACAGACGCTGTGGAGGGAACAGGATTGTGACTGCGAGGTAAGCTGTGTGCGATAAAGGTTAGAGAGAAACCAAAAACCTCCGCTTTCAAACCAGAAGAGGGACGGGGCGGGGGGTGGGTGGTGGAAGCCAAGAGCCACAGGAGAGGGATAGAAGAGACACACGTGGCTCCAGAGTTTAGTTGCTTGCTCGCTCTCTGTTGGAAGAAAACAAGGTGATCCCTTCCCCGGCTACAGCGGTGTATGCGCACACGGCAGCTCGCCGGGTGGCGCCCCCTCTCGCCAGAGACGGGTTGCTGCAGTGCGGGTGAGTCCGAAAGAGCAGCGGTGTGGGGGGAGGAACGCTGGCACCCGGCAGGAACATTGGCACCCTGCGAGGGAGGAGGTGGAGGGACCGGTCCAACGGGGAGGGGGGGGGGAGGCGGCTGGTCACGAGGCAGCCGCAGTGCTGCCTCCCCCATTGCCACACTCCCCGTTGACTCTTCCGCCAGCTGGGGCAGGAGCACCACTTCCTTCACTCTCTCTCTCACTTGCCTGCCTGCTACCACCTCCTCCCTAAAGAATGTACCGATAAGGAGAGAAGTCACTGCAGGAATAACAATATATATATATATATATATAGGCAACACCATCGTTCTAGTGACAAATTACTATGTAATAAAGTCCATCTGCAAAATGCAAAAACCATGCATGAAAAATATTCAAAAAGGAGTCACGATGTGCGGGCTGCCGGCTTTAAAAGTCCTGCTTCGATTGTCGCTCTTCCAGCAAAGGGTGCTCCGTTCAATCTCAACAAAGACTTCCCCGTTCAATGACGCTTGCTGATGCGCTTCCGGATGCGTTCCTCACTGCTAAGTGTTTTTTTTATAATGATGAGTCAACATGAGCCAACGGTGTGATGCGGTGGCTAAAAAGGCAAATGCAATTTTGGGCTGTATCCACAGAAGTCTAGTGTCCAGATCACGTGATGTGAAGGTATCGCTTTACTCTGCTCTGGGAAGACCTCACCTGGAGTGTTGTGTTCAGTTTTGGGCCCCACATTTTAAGAAGGATATAGACAAGCTGGAACGGGTCCAGAGGAGGGCGATGAAGATGGTGAGGGGTCTGGAGACCAAGTCCTATGAGGAAAGGTTGAAAGAGCTGGGGATGTTTCGCCTGGAGAGGAGGCGGCTGAGAGGTGATACGATCACCATCTTCACGTCCCTGAAGGATGGGGTGGAATTGTTTTCTGTGGCCCCGGAAGGTAGGACCAGAACCGATGGGTTGAAATTAAATCAAGAGTTTCCAGCTGAACATTAGGAAGAACTTCCTGACCGTTAGAACGATTCCTCAGTGGAACAGGCTTCCTCGGGAGGTGGTGGATTCTCCTTCCTTGGAGGTTTTTAAACAGAGGCTAGGTGGCCATCTGACAGCAATGAAGATCCTGTGAATTTGGGGGGAGGTGCTTGTGAGTTTCCTGGATTGCGCAGGGGGTTGGACTAGATGACCCTAGAGGTCTCTTCCAACTCTATGATTCTAACATAAGAAGCAGGGCTTATTTTAGGGCTGGCAAGTTCCCAGGCCGGAGGGGGATTCCCCCACCTGGGGGGTTCCCAACCCACCGGCCCAATGTGGGCCAGCAGGGGGATCCTCCCCCAACGTTGCTGGTGTGATGACGTCACCGCAGCGTCAGGCGCCAGTCGCTCTAGGAGCTTCCAGGGAAACTCTATGCTTTCCCCAGACGCTCTAGCAACTTGGGAGGGGAAACTCTATGGTACCTATTGTTTTCCCTCTCGAATTGCTAAAGCGCCCGGGGAAAACCACAGAGTTTTCCCTGAAGCTCTTAAGAGCGGCTGGCTCGCGACGTCGCTGGCACGATGGCGTCACTTGCGAGCGACGCCATCACGCTGCATGCGCCCACCAGAGGCTGTGAGGAACTTGGCAACCCTGGCTTATTTTGAAGCAGGAACTCCTTTGCATATTAGGCCACACACCCCTGATGTAGCCTGTGACCTTTCCTTAGTTTGCTGTCACCACTCACGAAATTTGCCACTGTCGTCTTAGAGGGACAGTGAGACCCCTCTGCCTGAATCTCCTTGTTTGGAGGTGAAATCTCCAATCTCTGGGGTGGCCCTGGAGAGTTGGCAACCCCAAAAAAGGCTGCTCCTTTCCCCTTCCCAGGGTTCCCTTTCCTTTCTTGGTAACGTGCAGAGCGGGAGAGACAAAATGGTCAGAGCACAACTCCAGTAGTTAATTAAAAAAAATATATAAGCCATGTTGGATCAGGCCAATGGCCAATCCAGTCCAACACTCTGTGTCACACAGTGGCCAATATATGTGTGTGTACACACACACACACTGTGGCTAATAGCCACTGATGGACCACTGCTCCGTATTTTTATTTAATTCCCTCTTAAAGCTGGCTATGCTTGTAGCCGCCGCCACCTCCTGTGGCAGTGAGTTCCGCGTGTTAATCACCATAAGACTCATATTGAGTTTTCTGGTGAAAGGCACTCAGAGGTGTTTTGGCCTTTGAAGGAGGTTTCATTGGGCCCAGGCGCTCCTAGCATTGCCAGTGACGGGGTGACAAATTCCTGGAGATCTGAGAGTTCAGCCTTGGAGAGAGCAGGGCCTGGGGAGCAGGCCGATAGTTCCGGGGGGGGGGGCAGAGGGCAGAAGAGAGCAGCAGAGAGAGAAAGAAAACTGCAAGAAAAAGCAGCAGAGATAAAAAATACAGCAACTGCAAAACACACTGTAAAATAACCCCCTACCCCACTCCCTCACTCCATTTTTTTTTATTTATTAAGGTGTCAAGCACACGAGGGAACTCCCCTTTGTCTCGCCTTCCTTCTCCCCACAGCAGACATCCACCTCGTGAGGCAGACGGGCTCACCCGGTTCTTCAGATTAGAGTCCGCCGTTCTTAACCATTACACCCACCCTACTTAAAAATGCCGTTCTTTGTGTCACTAGTCACAGAGCTTTTTGGAACCTCCAGCACCTGAGCATTTGCAGAAGACTCTTATCAGAACCAGCTATCCCTATACAAGTACATCCTCCTATGGATTCTCTGAAGAACATGAAAGTCGGATCTGTGCCACGCAGGGATTAGTTTTTTAACAGGAGCTCATTTGCATATTAACGGCCCCGTTGGCGCAGAGTGGTAAAGCAGCAGTACTGCAGCACTGTGATCTGAACTCTCTGCTCACGACCTGAGTTCGATCCCGGCGGAAGCTGGGTTCAGGTAACTGGCCCAAGGTTGACTCAGCCTTCCATCATTCCGAGGTGGGTAAAATGAGTACCCAGCTTGCTGGGGGGGAAGTGCAGAGGACTGGGGAAGGCAATGGCAAACCACCCCGTAAAAAGTCTGCCGTGAAAACGTTGTGAAAGTAACATCACCCCAGAGTTGGAAACGACTGGGGCTTGCACAGGGGACCTTTCCTTTCCTTAGAAATGAATAGCACAGCAGAGAATACACAGCGATCATGTGTGTGTTTAAAAGAATATGATTGCTTTACTTAAAACTACAGGGAAGGGTAAACTGGGAGAAAATAACAGACACTAACTTCCTACATCTTTACAGCTTGAGAACAAAGCTAGGAATGGCCTTTCTTCTCCAAACTTAGACAAAGGGAGGAAGAGATGCCATAAAATGCAGAATAGGCAATACCCAATCACAACACTTAATTACTGGTCATTTAACTATAGCCCCGTGGCACAGAGTGGTAAAGCTGCAGTACTGCAGTTGGAGCCCTCTGCTCACGACCTGAGTTCGATTCCAGCAGAAGCTGGTTCAGGTAGCTGGCCCAAGGTTGACTCGGCCTTCCATCCTTCCGAGGTCGGTCAGAGGAGTACCCAGCTTGCTGGGGGGGGGGGGAGGAATGTAAAAGACTGAGGAAGGCAGTGGCAAACCACCCTGTAAAAAGTCTGCCATGAAAACGTTGTGAAAGCAACGTCACCCCAGAGTCGGAAACGACTGGTGCTTGCACAGGGGACCTTTCCTTTCCTTTCCTTTCCTTTCCTTTCCTTTCCTTTCCTTTCCTTTCCTTTCCTTTCCTTTCCTTTCCTTTCCTTTCCTTTCCTTTCCTTTCCTTTCCATATTAGGCCACACACTCTGATGCAGCCAATCCTCCAAGAGCTTACAGGGCTCTTAGTACAGGGTCTTCTGTGAGCTGCAGGAGGATTGACTACATCAGGGGGGCGTGGCGTAATATGCAAAGGAGTTCCTACTACAAAAAAAGCCCTGTTGCCAAACATTGAGCATTGATGAAGTTCCTCCCCTGGGTGGATTCCTCAAGGATAAGAAGATGTCACTTGATCCTTTGACTCATCCCAATACTTGCTTTCTTCCCTGTGGGGGGTCTATTTGAGGTTTCAAACAAGGCTAAAGCTCCTTCCACAGTCCTACCATCTATAACATTTCTTCCCTATTAGGGTAAGGTTTCTGTGCAGATTCCAGCTCTTTACAACACTTTGCATTGTTTCAGTGCTCTGTATAGTCTGCGTCTTTTAGGAGAAAAACTTTCCCCATGGGCTAAGTAGCGAAATGGATTCGGAGATGTCTTTGAAAACTTCTGTTCCAAGTGAATCTCCTTCCACACTCTGAGCATTCAAAAGGTTTCTCCCCTGTGTGGATTCTTTGGTGCTGCTGAAGACTGTCACTTGCACTGAATCTCTTACCGCATTCTGAGCATTCAAAAGGTTTCTCCCCTGTGTGGGTCCTTTGATGCCGTTGAAAACTGTCACTCTCGCTGAATTTCTTTCCACACTCTGGACATTCAAAAGGTTTCTCCCCTGTATGGGTTCTTAGATGCCGCTGAAGACTGCCATTCAACCTGAATCTCTTTCCACACTCAGAGCATTCAAAAGGTTTCTCCCCAGTATGGGTTCTTAGATGCTGTTGAAGATGGCCAATCTGACTGAATCTCTTTCCACACATTGAGCATTCAAAAGGTTTCTCTCCTGTGTGTGTTCTTAGATGCTGTTGAAGTTGGTCTCTCAAGGTGAATCTCTTTCCACATTCTGAACATTCAAAAGGTTTCTCCCCTGTGTGAATTCTCTGGTGCCGTTTAAGCTCACCACTCCAACTGAGTTTCTTCCCACACACTGAGCATTCAAAAGGTTTCTCCCCTGTGTGGATTCTTTGATGCTGGTGAAGAACACGGCTCTGACTGAATCTCTTTCCACACTCTGAGCATTCAAAAGGTTTCTCCCCTGTGTGGGTTCTTAGGTGCTGGTGAAGAGCACTGCTCTGACTGAATCTCTTTCCACACTCCAAGCATTCAAAAGGTTTCTCCCCCGTGTGAGTTCTTTGATGAAGTATGAGATTGCCACTCCGACTGAATTTCTTTCCACACTTAGTGCATTCAAAAGGTTTCTCCCCTGTGTGGATCCTCATGTGACGTATAAGAGGGCTACTTCCACTGAATTTCTTTCCACATTCTGAGCATTCAAAAGATTTGTACTCTTTGTGGGCTCTTAGATATTCTTGAAGAATACCACTCTGACTCAACCTCTTTCCACCCTCTGTGCAGTCAGAAGATTTCTCCCCTGTGTGGATTCTTTGGTGCACGAGAAGCTGCGATCTGTAAATGAAGTCCTTTCCACACCTAAAAGATTTATGGGCCTTCATTATGCTGGGCTCTGGGAAATGTATATTACCCTTTTTTCCATCAGAGAATGTCATTGCACCCTCTGAGGAGATAAATGATTTCTCTTCTGAATGAACACAGTCCGATTTCTCTAAGATCCCACTGCCACAGTGTGAACTATTATAACATTTCTCTCTTGAGTGTGTTCTTAGATGTCTAATTTGTTCTGCTCTACAAAGACAGTTCTTTCCACATTCCAGGCATTGATGGATCTTCTTTTCACTGTGCATTTGAAAATGGGTATTATATTGAGTTTGATCTGAGAAGTTCATTGCACACTCCAAACACTTGTATGTTCCCTCAGCTTCGTGGAGATTTACTTCACGGAAATCCCCTCCTTGATAAGGAATGGTTTGATCCGTCTTCTCAGTCGTGTGGCTTCCTTTTTGCCTCTGACCGCTGCCTTGATTCCCGAAGTCTCCGCTCAAGTCTTCATTCTCGGCTACATCTGTCAATAGATGGCAAAGTTCCTCATCTTCCTCGTTCCTCTGATCGTTCCCTGGCAGAATAAAGAGAGAGATCCTGTTAGAAGGAGTTCTGGTCTGCTGTTGGATTTACATCTGCTCTCTAACCAGGGGTGTCAAACACATTTGTTATGAGGGCTGGATCTGACATAAATGATACCTTGCCAGGCCAGGCTATCCGAGCCAAAAAATAATTAGGGTTTGTAGAATCTTTCGGGATCAAGTGCTGTGTTCTACCGGAGAAAGTTTTCCTTCCAGACGTTTCGTTCTCAGCTGCGGAGAACGAAACGTCTGGAAGGAAAACTTTCTCCAGTAGAACACGGCACTTGATCCCGAAAGATTCTACAAACCCTAATGATGTTACCAGCCGTGAAAACCTGAAATCTTTGACAAAAAATAATTCTTTCCCCATATTCCGTGAACTGTAATTCTTAAGTTATTTACAAATTCTTATAGACTTGGCAGTCCAACTTTGTAAGAAAGCCTACATGGTTAACAATACAAGAAGCTGTGAAATGTAAAGAGGTTTCTTTTAAAAAGTAGACGGCCAGACAAAAGGGGACACAGGCTCTGGCAAAAGAAACGTTAAGTCTGTGCAAAAAGAGATTCTGAGGAGCTTGTTGCTAAAAGCATCAAGTAGCAGCAGTTCTGCAGTACTGTGGTCTGCACTCTCTGCTCACGACCTGAGTTCGATTCCAGCGGAAGCTGGTTTCAGGTAGCCAGCCCAAGGTCGACTCAGCCTTCCATCCTTCCGAGGTTGGTAAAATGAGTACCCAGCTTGCTGGGGGGGGGGGGGGGAATGTAAAAAGACTGGGGAAGGCAATGGCAAAACCACTCCGTAAAAAGTCTGCTGTGAAAACGTTATGAAAGCAATTTCACCCCAGAGTCGGAAACGACTGGTGCTTGCACAGCGGACCTTGCCTTTCCTTTCCTTCTCTCTGAATCAGAGCAGCTTACAATCTTCTGTGTCTTCTCCCCCACAACAAACACCCTGTGAGGTAGGTAAGGCTGAGAGGGCTCTCACAGCGGCTGCCCTTTCAAGGACAACTTCTACAAGAGCTATTACTGATCCAAGGCCATTCCAGCAGCTGTAAGTGGAGGAGTGGGGAATCAAACCCGGTTCTCCCAGATAAGAGAGCTCTGGCTGACCCAAGGCCATTCCAGCAGCAGTAAGTGGAAGAGTGGGGAATCAAACCCGGTTCTCCCAGATAAGAGAGCTATGGCTGACCCAAGGCCATTCCAGCAGCTGTAAGTGGAGGAGTGGGGAATCACACCCGGTTCTCCCAGATAAGAGAGCTCTGGCTGACCCAAGGCCATTCCAGCAGCTGTAAGTGGAGAAGTGGGGAATCGGACCCGGTTCTCCCAGATAAGAGAGCTTTGGCTGACCCAAGGCCATTCCAGCAGCTGTAAGTGGAGGAGTGGGGAATCAAACCCGGTTCTCCCAGATAAGAGAGCTCTGGCTGACCCAAGGCCATTCCAGCAGCTGCAAGTGGAGGAGTGGGGAATCAAACCCAGTTGTCCCAGATAAGAGTCTGCACACTTAACCACTACACCAAACTGGCTATCAAGACAAACAATACACATATCTTTAAATCTATCTGGAGCATGGAATTAGACAGAGAGGCATTTGGACCTCTGGATGACCAAGGGGAGGGACGGTGGCTCAGTGGTAGAGCATCTGCTTGGGAAGCAGAAGGTCCCAGGCTCAATCCCTGGCATCTCCAAAAAAGGGTCCAGGCAAATAGGTGTGAAAAGCCTCAGCTTGAGACCCTGGAGAGCAGGGGAGGGACAGTGGCTCAGTGATAGAGCATCTGCTTGGGAAGCAGAAGGTCCCAGGTTCAATCCCTGGCATCTCCAAAAAAGGGTCCAGGCAAATAGGTGTGAAAAACCTCAGCTTGAGACCCTGGAGAGCCGCTGCCAGTCTGAGAAGACAATACTGACTTTGATAGACCAAGGGTCTGATTCAGTATAAGGCAGCTTCATATGTTCATAAGGAATAAGGAGATTGCAAAAGGAAGACAGGAAGGTGGCAGAGAAGCTGAGTGAATTTTTTGCTGCTGAAATTGATTGCGGAAAGGGTGGGGCCACAGCCAGCGTTTCCAGGAAGGGAGTCTGAAGAACTGAGTCCAGTGGAGGTGATGTGAGATGAAGGTCTGAACTACTGGAGGGAATTAAAAAGAAATAAGTCTCCAGGTCCTCATCACATACACCCAAGAGTTCTTAGACCTCAGAGGTGAGACAGCTGGTCTACTAACCCGAACACGTAACTATCAAATTCAGCCACCACACCAGAAGTACAGAATTTGGAAAGTAGCAAACATGACACCAGTTTTTAAACAGGGGCCCAGAAGCAACAAGGATATTACAGGCCAGTCAACCTAACATCTGTCCCAGGTAAATTAGCAGAAACTTAACCACTACACCAAAGAGCCAGTTTGGTGTAGTGGTTAAGTGTGTGGACTCTTATCTGGGAGAACCAGGTTTGATTCCCAACTCCTCCACTTGCAGCTGCCGGAATGGCCTTGGGTCAGCCATAGCTCTGGCAGAGGTTGTCCTTAAAGGGGCAGCTGCTGTGAGAGCCCTCTCAGCCCCACCCACCTCACAGGGTGTCTGTTGTGGGGGAGGAAGGGAAAGGAGATTGTGAGCCGCTCTGAGACTCTTCGGAGTGGAGGGCGGGATATAAATCCAATATCTTCATCTACCTCACAGGGTGTCTGTTGTGGGGGAGGAAGGGAAAGGAGATTGTGAGCCGCTCTGAGACTCTTCGGAGTGGAGGGCGGGATATAAATCCAATATCATCTTCTTCTTCTTCATCCAAGATAGAATTAACAGACACAGAGAGGCACGCAGCCTGCTGAGGAAAAACGTGGATGGCTTCTTCAAAGGAAAATCCTGCCTCGTTGACGTTAACGGATGTTTTTAAGGTGCAGACTCTGGTGTATTATGATGACCCTGTAGACTTTCAAAAGGCTTCTGACAAGTTATTGCACTAAAGATTCCTGAGCAAACTTAGCAGTCAATGGGAAGATTGGACCAGTTCGCTTATGGAACCGGGGTGGGGGTAGGCATCAGAAAAATATATCGTTGCTCAATATTTTGATTCACGGGTTGCCCCAGTGGTGGCAGCTCAACCTTTGGCACCCATGAAAGATCCTTACCCAAAGAAGCCACAGCCTTGTAGGCCTCCAGCATAACTTCCCTGTGAAGATCTCTTTGGTCCGGATCCAGCAGGGCCCACTCTGCCTCCGTGAATTTCACAGCCAGCTCCTCAACGGAAAAGGGACCCTGAAAGAAAAAGAAGGTTCCCTCATCGGAGACTTCACCAGGCCGAGAACGCACCCTGGAACGGGGCAATCTGGGAGGGTACAGGACGGCTTGGCACGGGGAAAGGGAAAGGCACTGAGAACCTCTGTGGCTCAGACGTCGCAGCAGCAACCGTAAGAGCAAAAGCCCCCTTGAGAAAAAGGGAGACCTAGGCTGTCCCCTGGTAGGGTTGCCAAATCCAGTTCAAGAAATATCTGGGGACTTTGGGGGTGGAGTCAGGAGACGTTGGGGGTGGAGCCAGGAGCAAGGGTGTGACAAGCATCATTGAACTCCAAAGGGAGTTCCGGCCATCACATTTAAAGGGACCGCACACCTTTTTAAATGCCTTCCTTCCATAGGAAATAATGAAGGATAGGGGCACCTTCTTTTGGGGCTCATAGAATTGGACCCCCTGGTCCAATCTTTTTGAAACTTGGGGGGTATTTTGGGGAGAGGCTATACTGAGAATTTGGTGCCTCTACCTCAAAAAACAGCCCCTCCCCGCCAGAGCCCCAGATACCCATGGATCAATTCTCCATTATTTCCTATGGGAATAAGCCTCCATAGGGAATAATAGAGTTCCCAGCAGACATTTCCCTCCCCTCCCCCCGCTTTCTAATGACCCTGAAGCTGGGGGAGGGCCTCCAAACTAGGGGATCCCCTGCCCCTACCTGGGGATTGAACAACCCTATCCCCTGGTCATTTCACGTACCTGGAGTGGAGGTACAGCAGCTCTGTCCACACCTCTACAGAACTGATAGCACAACACCATTTCATCTCCGTCTGTGAGAGAGAGAGAGAGGAGGAAAGAAGGGTGTGAGCCTAGATTCCCTAGTTCAGGGGTGGCTAAGGGTAGCTCTCCAGATGTTTTTTTTGCCTACAACTCCCATCAGCCCCAGCCACCATGGCCAATGGCTGGGGCTGAGGGGAGTTGTAGGCAAAAAAAATCTGGAGAGCTACCATTGGCCACCCCTGTCCTAGTTGATTTCTTTGTTCAGATCCTTCACACCGGTAGGGGGTTAGGGAGGGCCTTCTACTGGCTGCCACCACTCTGGTAAAGGTCTGCTCGGGAGGGCCCAACCACCCCTCTCTTCCTTATTAGCAAATACCTTTTAACTGTGACCAAAGAGACGCCAAGACTATGGCTGCTAAACCCCCACAATGGGCCGGCGGGGGAACCTCCCCCGACGTCACCGGCGTAATGACGTCACACGGAACTGACATCATTGCACTGGGGACGTCGCATGGCGGCCACTCTAGCCGTTTCCGGGAAAACCCTACAGCAGGGGTGGCCAACGGTAGCTCTCCAAATGTTTTTTTGCCTACAACTCCCATCAGCCCCAGCCAGCATGGCTGATGGCTGGGGCTGATGGGAGTTGTAGGCAAAAAAAAAATCTGGAGAGCTACCGTTGGCCGCCCCTGCTCTATGGTTTTCCCATACGCTCTAGCCATTTGGGAGGGGAAACTCTATGGAGGCCGCGAGGCACTTAGCAACCCTAGTGAGGACCCAGGCAGCGTAACGATAACAACAGGAAGTTCACTATAAGTGCTCTAGAACAACAAGCGGTAGTCAAGCATTTAGCACACAGTGAATATAGAAAATAGTAATAAGAGCCCAACTGCATCTAACTAGATCTTCCCTTTATATAATTCCAAATGGACTCACCCCTCCAAAGAGAACCTTTCTACTTGCAGCCTTTCCAGAGAGCTTGCTCCTCTGCTTGCAACTTTTCCTTTCTATGCTTTCCTCCAAGGTCCCGCCCCTCCTAGGTGAGTTTACCCCCAAAAACTGCTTTTACCCAGGGGAACAAAATGGATATAAGCTGGGGTGGAATTCTAGCAGGAGCTCCTTGGCATATTAGGCCACACCCCCCTGATATAACCAATCCTCTAAGAGCTTAGTTTAGCTCCTGGAGGATGGGCTACATCAAGGGGTGTGTGGCCTAATATGCAAAGGAGCTCCTGCTAGAATTCCACCCCGGATCGAGGGAGATGTAGGCCCTGTAGCTACTCCTACACAGGCTTCTCCGGAGCCCGTAGGCCTCACTAGGCCTAGGATGACACCCCTTCTCACAGTAGTGAAACTTTGCCCTAAATACTCTCAGAATAAATTGTCATAAATTTTAGTAAATTATGGGATATGCAGAAGAACACCAGGCACTCATGAGTAATGAGGGGCAGCGGGCATTATATACATTCTGGCAACATGTTTCAGACTTCTGTACGACTTGGAAATCTGCCCTGTGAACTCTGGAGCTCAAATCCATGACAGCATCCCTTCACAGCTGACGAACAGTGACCCCTTTTCTAATTTGAGCCACCCTGAGTTGTTCTGATGGAAGGAAGGCGAGATACAAAGATTTTCATTCTTTTAAAGAAGAACTGAATTGCCCTCCAAACATCCGTCTACTCCTCCCGCCAGTGAGTGGCCATCGCCACATCCCTTGGCACCAAGTCCCAGAAGTCCACTCTGCATAGTGAGCAGAAATACATCCTTTTTCTCCTGTGCCAAACCTTCTACCCAAGAAGCTGACTAGCTGCACCCTTACCACTTGGGAGGGCATCTTGGGCACGCTCCTGGGCCTGAGCCCTCTGGTTTTCTTCCGACGGAGCTCTTTCTGCCTCAGAAAAATTCATCTCCCTCGTCACTGATCGTCCCGACATCTGAAACAATAGCAAAGGACACAGGTAAGAGAAGGAATGGAAGAGGCTGAGGGGACGGATTCTGCCCCACTTGCGGACTCCTCACCCCTGCACTGGAGAGCCAGTTTGGTGTAGTGGTTAAGTGTGCGGACGCCTATCTGGGAAAACCAGGTTTGATTCCCCACTCTTCCACCTGCACCTGCTGGCATGGCCTTGGGTCAGCCATAGCTCTGGCAGAGTTGTCCTTGAAAGGGCAGCTGCTGTGAGAGCCCTCTTAGCCCCACCCACCTCACAGGGTGTCTGTTGTGGGGGAGGAAGGGAAAGGAGATTGTAGGCCGCTCTGAGCCTCTGTCCTTGAAAGGGCAGCTTCTGGGAGAGCCCTCTCAGCCCCACCCACCTTACAGGGTGTCTGTTGTGGGGGAGGAAGGGAAAGAAGATTGTAGGCCACTCTGAGCCTCTGTCCTTGAAAGGGCAGCTGCTGGGAGAGCCCTCTCAGCCCCACCCACCTCAAAGGGAGAGCCCTCTCAGCTCCACCCACCTCACAAGGTGTCTGTTGTGGGGGAGGAAGGGAAAGGAGATTGTAGGCCGCTCTGAGCCTCTGTCCTTGAAAGGGCAGCTGCTGTGAGAGCCCTTTCCGCCCCACCCACCTCACAGAGTGTCTGTTGTGGGGGAGGAAGGGAAAGGAGATTGTAGGCCGCTCTGAGCCTCTGTCCTTGAAAGGGTAGCTGCTGTGAGAGCCCTCTCAGCCCCACCCACCTCACAGGGTGTCTGTTGTGGGGGAGGAAGGGAAAGGAGATTGTAGGCTGCTCTGAGCCTCTGTCCTTGAAAGGGCAGCTTCTGGGAGAGCCCTCTCAGCCCCACCCACCTTACAGGGTGTCTGTTGTGGGGGAGGAAGGGAAAGAAGATTGTAGGCCACTCTGAGCCTCTGTCCTTGAAAGGGCAGCTGCTGGGAGAGCCCTCTCAGCCCCACCCACCTCAAAGGGAGAGCCCTCTCAGCTCCACCCACCTCACAAGGTGTCTGTTGTGGGGGAGGAAGGGAAAGGAGATTGTAGGCCGCTCTGAGCCTCTGTCCTTGAAAGGGCAGCTGCTGTGAGAGCCCTTTCCGCCCCACCCACCTCACAGAGTGTCTGTTGTGGGGGAGGAAGGGAAAGGAGATTGTAGGCCGCTCTGAGCCTCTGTCCTTGAAAGGGTAGCTGCTGTGAGAGCCCTCTCAGCCCCACCCACCTCACAGGATGTCTGCTGTGGGGGAGGAAGGGAAAGGAGATTGTAGGCTGCTCTGAGCCTCTGTCCTTGAAAGGGCAGCTGCTGTGAGAGTCCTCTCAGCCCCACCCACCTCACAGGGTGCCTGTTGTGGGGAAGGAAGGGAAAGGAGATTGTAGGCCGCTTGGAGCCTCTGTCCTTGAAAGGGCAGCTGCTGTGAGAGCCCTCTCAGCCCCACCCACCTCACAGGGTGTCTGTTGTGGGGGAGGAAGGGAAAGGAGATTGTGAGCCGCTCTGAGTCTCTTCGGAGTGGAGGGCAGGACATAAATCCAATATCTTCTTCTTCTTCTGCACTGACTAACACTAACTGCTTCTAACACCGGGGCAGGAATCAGGGTGGGGTTTCATTCCCAGTCTCATGAATTCTCTGGAGCTGGGATGTCAAACTCATTTGTTATGAGGGCCGGAGCTGACAGAAATGAGACCTCGTTGGGCCCGGCCAGGTGTGTACCTATATAAGATCAGGTAGCAGAGATATAAACTTTATAAAGGACACAAACACACGCACACACATATATATTTTAAAAACTTAAAACGTGCTTAAAGCATTAGCACTCATTGGTTTTAAAGGTGCTTTCTTTGTATCTCTCCCATGGGATCCAGGGAACTGGGCAAAGGAAGCTCTGGCTCTTTCCTTCCTTCCCCAGGGGATTGGAGAGGGGGGAGTCTCAGCCAAAAGAAGGAAGAGAGGCTTGGCTCAGTAGCGATTGAGAGGGCCTGGAAGAACTCTGCCTTCCCCCCCTTCCTCCCTCAGCCAATGGAGAAAACAGAGGTTTTGCTCTGTAGTTCCTGTGCAGTTGAGCAAGCCTTGCAAAGCAAGCTGTGATGCAGAAGGAAGCAAGAGAGAGGGAGAAGGGAGCAGATGACAGCCAGTTGCTCGGGGGCCTGAGAGGAGCTCTTCGGAGGCCTGATTCGGCCCCCGTACTGCATGTTTGACACCTTTGCTCTAGAGGTAGAAATATCTGCCAGGGAAAGTCATTGCTTGAAATGAGTGAAGGAAACCCCCTTGCCTGTTCTGCCTGCCTCTTCTCCTCTGCCTGACTCAGGAGGAAACCTTCGGCCAGGGCCACCGCCTGGGAACTGGTCTCTGGCCCACATCCTCTCACCCAGCCCTGCATTTCCTGGGGCAGGAGAGTCAGGAACTGCTCCAGGATCACCAGGTCCAGGATCTGCTTCTTGGTGTGCCTCTCCGGCTTCAGCCACTGGCTGCAAAGTCCATGGAGCTGGCTGCAAACCTCTCGGGGCCCTTCGGCCTCATGGTAGCGGAACTGCCGGAAGTGTTGGCAATGAACATCTGAAGTCTTGGGGTCCTTAGGCAGGATTTGTGGGACAACACTTTCCGTGAACTCAGCATCACTTCCTGCTTGGATGGGATGGAGACTGTTGCTTGACCTCTGGTCATGTCCAGGGCCTTCGGAGTCCTGCTTTTCCATCTCCTTCCCCTTCTCTTGGCTCTCCTCCGATTCTGGAAAGACAGCCTTTCCCACGTGGCTCTGAAAGGAAACATCAAAAAAGGAAGAAAGAAGCCAAAGGAGAATGACGCTAAATCCCCAGCCCTGGCTAAAAGACCCCTGAAGGGTTGTCCCTTATGGGTGGGTCAGAAGGAACATCCCAATTGTCAGGATTAATGTTGTTTTGCTCCATGCATTCACACTACACTAGATAATGTGTTTTACATCCAGATTTTTGCAGTTCTCACGCAGTAAAAATCCAGATGTAAAATGCATTCTTTAGGCTAATTCAGTACCTTTCACCTTTAACCCAGGTTCAGCCCTGTCCCCAAACTGACATTCTACTCTTGAACCACGGTTTCATAGAAACCAATTCTATGTGTTTGTTATTCTAGGGCAGAAAATCAGTTTGGAGATAGGGCTGAACCAGGATTAAAGGTCTGGCGTGGAATTAGAGTTAGTGAAGTGTGAACGCACCGGTGACAAGGTTCCTCAGATATGTCCGGTCTTTCAGGAAAATAAGAAACTTTAAAGTTTAATACACAATTCAAGGGCCAAACATTAAAAACAAACTGTAAAATAAACCATAAACCAACATACATGTATTTATTGTACAAAGATAAAACCATTTAAGGGCCCATCCTAAGCCTCTATCCTACGTAAAATCACAAAACCACAATGGGAACCGACTCAACTTGACCTGACGCGTTTCGACCTAGACTGGCCGTCTCCAGAGGTTAGAAAGGTAGGTACTCATATTGGCTCATAATACAGAACAGAATAAAACAACAGAACAATGCTAGACCACAAGGAAATTTAGTGAAGTGACAAAGGCTTAGAGATATTCTTGAGGCCTCTTATTCTACAACCTTATGTCCTTATCAAGGGCATACATAGAATCATAGAGTTGGAAGGGACCTCCAGGGTCATCTAGTCCAACCCCCTGCACAATGCAGGAAACTCACAAACATCTCCCTCTGAATTCACAGGATCTTCATTGCTGTCAGATGGCCATCTAGCCTCTGTTTAAAAAACCCCAAGGAAGGAGAGCCCACCACCTCCCGAGGAAGCCTGTTCCACTGAGGAATCGCTCTAATGGTCAGGAAGTTCTTAGACTCATAGAATCATAGAGTTGGAAGGGACTTCCAGGGTCATCTAGTCCAAGCCCCTGCACAATGCAGAAAACTCACAAACAACTCCCCCCTAAATTCACAGGTTCTTCGTTGCTGTCAGATGGCTATCTAGCCACTGTTGAAAACCCCCCAATGAAGGAGAGCCCACCGCCTCCCAAGGAGGAAGCCTGTTCCACTGAGGAATCTCTCTAAACTCACAAACGCCTCCCCCTAAATTCGCAGGGTGTTCATTGCTGTCAGATGGCCATCTAGCCTCTGTTGAAAACCCCCAAGGAAGGAGAGCCCACCACCTCCCGAGGAAGCCTGTTCCACTGAGGAATCTCTCTAAACTCACAAATGCCTCCCCCTAAATTCGCAGGGTCTTCATTGCTGTCAGATGGCCATCTAGCCTCTGTTGAAAACCTCCAAGGAAGTAGAGCCCACCACCTCCCAAGGGAGCCTGTTCCACTGAGGAATCGCTCTAATGGTCAGGAAGTTCTTAGACTCATAGAACTATAGAGTAGGAAAGGACCTCCAGGGTCATCTAGTCCAACCCCCTGCACAATGCAGGAAACTCACAAACACCTCCCCCTCTAAATTCACAGGATCTTCATCGCTGTCAGATGGCCACCTAGCCTCTGTTTAAAAACCCCCAAGGAAGGAGAGCCCCCCACCTCCTGAGGAAGTCTGTTCCACTGAGGGACTGCTCTAACAGTCAGGAAGTTCTTCCTAATGTTGAGACAAAAAACTCTTGATTTAATTGCATATTGCATCCAGTGTCTTATTGCATGCCACACAGTCCAGAACTGATCAAGATAGGTGTGAGGTCAGAGCCGCTGTGCCAAGAGTTATGTCTGACCTCGGAAGACCAGTCTAGGTCGAAACGCGTCAGGTCAAGTTGAGTCGGTTCCCATTGTGATCTTATGATTTTACATAGGATAGAGGCTTATGATGGGCCCTCAAATGGTTTTAGCTTTCTACAATAAATACATGTATGTTCGTTTATGTTTTATTTTACAGTTTGTTTTTAATGTACTGCCCTTGAATTGCGTATTAACTTTTCAGGTTTCTTACTCCAGTTTTCGGGTTAAATTTCTTTCCCTTCTTCGTTGGGAGAGCCAGTTTAGTGTAATGGTTAAGTGTGCGGACTCTTATCTGGGAGAACAGGGTTTGATTCCCCACTCCTCCACTTGCACCTGCTGGAATGGCCTTGGGTCAGCCATAGCTCTCGCAGAGTTGTCCTTGAAAGGGCAGCTGCTGTGAGAGCCCTCTCCAACCCCACCCACCTCACAGGGTGTCTGTTGTGGGGAAGGAAGGGAAAGGAGATTGTGAGCCGCTTTGAGACTCTGTCCTTGAAAGGGCAGCTGCTGTGAGAGCCCTTTTAGCCCCACCCACCTCACAGGGTGTTTGTTGGGGGGGAGGAAGGGAAAGGAGATTGTGAGCCGCTTTGAGACTGTCCTTGAAAGGGCAGCTGCTGTGAGAGTCCTCTCAGCCCCACCCACCTCACAGGGTGTCTGTTGTGGAGGAGGAAGGGAAAGGAGATTGTAGGCCGCTCTGAGCCTCTGTCCTTGAAAGGGCAGCTGCTGTGAGAGCCCTCTCAGCCCCACCCACCTCACAGGGTGTCTGTTGTGGGAGAGGAAGGGAAAGGAGATTGTAGGCCGCTCTGAGACTCTGTCCTTGAAAGGGCAGCTGCTGTGAGATCCCTCTCAGCCCCACCCATCTCACAGGGTGCCTGTTGTGGGGGAGGAAGATAAAGGAGATTGTGAGCTGCTCTGAGACTCTGTCCTTGAAAGGGCAGCTGCTGTGAGAGCCCTCTCAGCCCCTCCCACCTCACAGGGTGTCTGTTGTGGGGGAGGAAGGTAAAGGAGATTCTGAGACTCTTCGGAGTGGAGGGCGGGATATAAATCCAATATCTTCTTCTTCTTTCTTTCAGGGAAACAAACCACTCCTACCTGGCAGTTGTGAATGGCATGATTCTGGCATCAGTCTGGGGGCGGGCACTCAGTCTCAAGTGGAGCCCAGGATAAAGAAACGGGTCAGGGCTCAATCCCTGCAGTTGTCTCTTGGAAAGGAAGGGGGGGGGGGTTGGTTGGCAAAAGCTCTTTCCGAGCAGCCAGCAGAGGGGAGGAGACATAGGTGCATCTCCCCAGGTCAAGGCAGAAGGCTGCAGCCTGGGTGAAGGGGAGCGGTGGGGCAAAGTTGGCAGGGAACCACTGGCAGACTGGCCGGGGTGTCAGCTGAGGAAGTGGGTCCCCTTCAACATTAGGCAATATGTTTAATAATAATAATGATGTTTAATTTGTATCCTGCCCTCCCCGCCGAAGCAGACTCAGGGCGGCTCACATAGCATAACATAAAATACAACATTACAACGATAAAAGCACACTGGTTGCACAACATATTACATAATACAATTCACTAATATATTATTACATGAAAACCATCGAATTAGAGAGCCAGTTTGGTGTAGTGGTTAAGTGTGTGGACTCTTATCTGGGAGAACGGGGTTTGATTCCCCACTCCTCCACTTGCACCTGCTGGCATGGCCTTGGGTCAGCCAGAGCTCTGGCAGAGGTTGTCCTTGAAAGGGCAGCTGCTGTGAGAGCCCTCTCCAGCCCCACCCACCTCACAGGGTGTCTGTTGTGGGGGAGGAAGGGAAAGGAGATTGTAGGCCGCTCTGAGCCTCTGTCCTTGAATGGGCAGCTGCTGTGAGAGTCCTCTCAGCCCCACCCACCTCACAGGGTGTCTGTTGTGGGGGAGGAAGTGAAAGGAGATTGTAGGCCGCTCTGAGCCTCTGTCCTTGAAAGGGCAGCTGCTGTGAGAGCCCTCTCAGCCCCACCCACCTCACAGGGTGTCTGTTGTGGGGGAGGAAGTGAAAGGAGATTGTAGGCCGCTCTGAGCCTCTGTCCTTGAAAGGGCAGCTGCTGTGAGAGCCCTCTCAGCCCCATCCACCTCACAGGGTGTCTATTGTGGGGGAGGAAGGGAAAGGAGATTGTAGGCCGCTCTGAGCCTCTGTCCTTGAAAGGGCAGCTGCTGTGAGAGCCCTCTCAGCCCCTCCCATCTCACAGGGTGTCTGTTGTGGGGGAGGAAGGGAAAGGAGATTGTAAGCCGCTCTGAGCCTCTGTCCTTGAAAGGGCAGCTGCTGTGAGAGCCCTCTCCAGCACCACCCACCTCACAGGGTGTCTGTTGTGGGGGAGGAAGGTAAAGGAGATTGTGAGCCGCTCTGAGACTCTTTGGAGTGGAGGGTGGGATATAAATCCAATATCATCTTCTTCTTCTTAAAACCATCAAATTCAATTCCAGCAAACAGTTTTGTGCTAAGCTCTCGATGTTACTCGACGTTTAAAATGGTAATGTCCTTTTAGCCCCTTGAAAACATAATAGAATTCCCAATATTATTACTGTAACGTTACTAAAATTTACATTGTATTATATAGGGTTGCCAGTTTCCAGGTGGGGCTTGGGGAATCTCCCACTTTGACAACTGACCCCAGCTGGCGGAGGCCAGCTCCCCTGGAGAAAATGCAATCTGTACTTACATTTAACATCTACTGCAGGGGTGGCCAATGGTAGCTCTCCAGATGTTTTTTGCCTACAACTCCCATCAGCCCCAGCCACCATGGCCAATGGCTGGGGCTGATGGGAGTTGTAGGCAAAAAAAAACATCTGGAGAGCTACCATCGGCCATCACCAATTCTACTGCATACTGCCAGTAAAAGGTACAATATGACCACTTTCACACTAGACCTTTTATTCTGGTTTAGCCCTGTCCCCAAACTGACATTCTACACCAGAATCAGAGATTACGAGAAACCAACTCTATGGCTCTGTGATTCTATGATTTTAGTGTAAAATGTCAGCTTGGGGACAGGACTAAACCAGGATTAAAGGTCTAGTGCGAAATTGGTCTATACGTGCACTGTAGTTGCTAAATATATCTATATCGATATAAGAACATAAGAGAAGCCATGTTAGATCAGGCCAATGGCCCATCCAGTCCAACACTCTGTGTCACACAGTGGCAATTTTTTTTTTGTGGCTAATAGCCACTGATGGACCTCTGCTCCATATTTTTATCTAAACCCCTCTTGAAGGTGGCCATGCTTGTGGCCGCCGCCACCTCCTGTGGCAGTGAATTCCACGTGTTAATCACCCTTTGGGTGAAGAAGTACTGCTCAGCAATTTCATCGAATGCCCACGAGTTCTTGTATTGTGAGAAAGGGAGAAAAGTACTTCTTTATAGATATAGAGATAAATATAGATATACATACATACATATATATATATATATATATATACACACACACACATATATACATACATATATACACACACACACACACGATTTATTTTGCGAAAGTTTTAATTGCACCTTTTCCCACAAGTATTTTTTGGAAAAAAAATATTTCTAATAAAAAAAATAAAGCATAGCCTTATAGTCGTGGGTGGGCTCCCTTTGTCTCCTGGCAATCAATATTTTTAGACCCAGTCCGCCACTGCAGGAAACTCTCCCCTACAGGGAAAGGGGAGATGGGGGGAGGAGGGGAGAAACCACTATCTAAAATGCAAGGCATGCAGAGGATCCAATCGGCCGGAATGACTCCTAACCGGGCCTCCCTACCCCCTCCGTGGCTGAGAATTCAATTGTCATTTCTGCTCGCTTCCAACAATGCAGATCCCGCCTCTCTGTCGCCACCCAGGCGGAGAACAAATTAAAACACAGGTCAGGGAATTGCAGGTTGAAACTGTCGCCCCCCCCCCCCCCCGCGCCCCCTCCACCAGGCCGGCTGCAGGAGCATTGCTCTCTTCCAAGAATGCAAAGCTTGTTCCCCGCCCCAGCGACCTACTTGCGAGTAAGCCGTCCCGGGATCCGGTTGCAAGACCTTTTCCTTTGCAAGACCAATTCTGCCACCGCCACCCCCCCCCCCCCCCTTACAGCCGCTCGGTCTGTCTTGCAAACCGCTCAGTGGGTTTAACCCTTTCAGTGCTGCAGACGGGCCGAGCAGTGCTCCTTCCTCAGCCGGAAAATGCTAGCAGCCAGCTATGCCCTATGCCTAGAGACATCACCCTGCCAACAAAAGTCCGGATAGTCAAAGCGATGGTATTCCCAGTAGTAATGTATGGCTGTGAGAGCTGGACCAGAAGGAAGGACGAGCGCAGAAGAATAGATGCTTTTGAGATGTGGTGCTGGAGAAGACTCTTGAGAGTCCCTTGGACTGCAAGGAGATCCAATCAGTCAGTCCGAAGGGAAATCCACCCAGACTGTTCCCTGGAAGGTCAGATGCTGAAGCTGAAGCTCCAATACTTTGGCCACCCAATGAGAAGGGAGCCCTCGCTGGAGAAGACCCTGATGCTGGGAAAGACAGAAGGTGAAAGAAGAAGGGGATGGCAAAAGATGAGCGCAGAAGAATAGATGCTTTTGAGATGTGGCGCTGGAGAAGGCTCTGGAGAGTCCCTTGGACTGCAAGGAGATCCAGTCAGTCAGTCAGTCCGAAGGGAAATCAACCCAGACTGTTCCCTGGAAGGTCAGATGCTAAAGCTGAAGCTCAAAGACTTTGGCCACCCAATGAGAAGGGAGCCCTCGCTGGAGAAGACCCTGATGCTGGGAAAGACAGAAGGTGAAAGAAGAAGGGGATGGCAAAAGATGAGCGCAGAAGAATAGATGCTTTTGAGATGTGGCGCTGGAGAAGGCTCTGGAGAGTCCCTTGGACTGCAAGGAGATCCAGTCAGTCAGTCAGTCCTAAGGGAAATCAACCCAGACTGTTCCCTGGAAGGTCAGACGCTAAAGCTGAAGCTCAAAGACTTTGGCCACCCAATGAGAAGGGAGCCCTCGCTGGAGAAGACCCTGATGCTGGGAAAGACAGAAGATGAAAGAAGAAGGGGATGGCAAAAGAGCAGATGGCTGGAGAGCGTTACTGATGTAACTAACACGAATTTGAGCAGACTTTGGAGGTTGGTGGAAGACAGGGGGGGGGGGTGCTGGCGTGACTTGGGGTTGCAAACAGTTGGACTCGACTGTGCGACTGAACAACAAAAAACACCCTATGCCAGGGGATGTCGAATTAGGGTTGCTAATCCCCAGATGGGAACAAGAAAGAAGCACACTGTGTACAGTGTACTTTTGCATGTTCATTTACATATATTCGTAATACATTTTTCAGACAATTCACGCGACGATTTCATCGCATTAATAGCCCCAATTCTGATGTCATTCATACAAATAAAAAAATAATCCAATCCTGGATACTTTAAATAAACGGTACCAGTCCTTGCTGAATCGATGACTTCCAGATGTAAATGAATGTGCATAAGCGTAAGTACACTGAGCAAAGGTCTCTTGTGCAAGCACCAGTCGTTTCCGACTCTGCTTTCACAACGTTTTCACGGCAGACTTTTTACGGGGTGGTTTGCCATTGCAAATAGCCCCGTGGTGCAGAGTGGTAAAGCAGCAGTACTGCGGTCTGAACTCTCTGCTCACAACCTGAGTTCGATTCCGGCGGAAGCTGGGTTCAGGTAGGCAGCCCGAGGTTGACTCAGCCTTCCATCCTTCTGAGGTCAGTCAAAGGAGTCCCCAGCTTGCTGGGGGGAAAGCGTAGAGGACTGCGGAAGGCAATGGCAAACCACCCTGTAAAAAGGTCTGCCTTGAAAACGTTGTGAAAGCAACGTCACCCCAGAGTCGGAAATGACTGGTGCTTGCACAGGGGACCTTTCCTTTCCTTTCCATTGCCTTCCCCAGTCTTTTACACTTTCCCCCCAGCAAGCTGGATACTCATTTTACTGATCTCAGAAGGATGGAAGGCTGAGTCAACCTTGGGCTGGCTACCTGAATCCAGCTTCCGCCGGAATCGAACTCAGGTCATGAGCAGAGTTTTCAGACCCACAGTACTACAGTACTGCTGCTTTACCACACAGCTTTTTATTTTTTGTTTCCTGTTATCTGACGCTGTGGTTTCCTGTTTGTGTTTAAATCCCCAGGTGGGGTAAGGATAAAGGTACAAAAACCTCTACGAAAACCAGCTTCAAGGATAAAGAAATGTTAAGTGTAATTTACAAAATACTTATAACACAACTAAACATATCAAAAGCGAAGTAAATCACAATTTATAATATAATAATAACTTTTTGTTTGTTTTTACCAATTTATTGATAGCATATGGTTACAGAACTTAATTTCCCTTCGTTGCTTCAATACTAACCCATATGACTTTTCAATCCCCCCTCCCTCCAATATAGACTTCCCCGAGGTTATAGATTCTAATTCAATACTAAAGATACATCTGACTAATCAAAATTCGTTATATATATATTTTCCTCCCCTTCTTGCTTCTTCGTTTCCACCCCCCCCCCCCCCATTATTACTAAAAAATTGTCCAATGTCTTCTTACATTCGACTCTCTCTCTATGTATTCTTTAAACTTCCTCCACTCTTTATGGGACTTTATGTTTGCGGTAATGGAAAAAATTAATTTAGGGGAACAATTTATAAAAATGACAAGAGCAATATATACAGATCAATATGCAAAATTGTGTATAAATGCAGATCTTACTAAAGAACTGAAAGTGAGTAAAGGAACAAGGCAAGGATGTCCGTTATCACCACTGTTGTTTATAATGACCTTGGAAATATTGCTACAACAAATTCAAAAAGATGAAGAAATAGAAGGTTTAAAAATTAGAAGATTCTCTTATAAATACAAAGCTTTTGCAGACGATATAGTGTTTATACTGGAGAATCCGATTCAAGTGTCACCATTGTTGTTAGCCAAGATAAAAGAGTATGGAGAACTAGCAGGATTGTATATAAACAAAGAGAAATCAAAATTCTTATGTAAAAATATGCAACCAAATAAAATAAAAGAACTACAAGAGGTGACGGGTTGTGAAGTCACAACCAAAGTTAAATACCTTGGAATAGAGATAACAATGAAGAATATTGATTTATTCAAAAATAATTATGAAAAACTGTGGTGCAAAATGGACAAAGATTTGATGAAATGGAATAGGCTTAATTTGTCCTTATTGGGTAGGATAGCTGCAATCAAAATGAATATTTTGCCAAGAATAATGTATTTATTTCAAACCATCCCGATTGTAAAAGATGCAAAACAATTTAACAAATGGCAAAGGAAAATCTCCGACTTTATATGGGCCGGAAAGAAACCAAGAATAAAGATGAAGATCTTAACAGATGCTAAAGAGAGAGGAGGTTTTCAACTTCCTGATCTAAGATTGTATCATGATGCAGTTTGTTTGACATGGATTAAAGATTGGATAATGCTGTTAGATAAAAAACCTTTATGGTTAGAAGCTCACGGAAATAAATTCGGCTGGCACGCGTATATGTATTATGGGAAGAATAAAATGGATGGTCTTTTCTCTCACCACTATGTTAGAAACACTTTACTAAGTACTTGGATAAAATATAAGAAATATGGGGACGAGAGGAAACCGCTGTGGATAGTGCCAGCAGAAGTAATAAAAATAACAGCTGAATCCGACGATAAAAGAGAAATGTCATATAACCAACTGCTCAAGATTCGAGGAGATAAAATTGAATTAAAATCTTCGGAAGAGCTAGACAATAAATATGATTGGTTTCAAATGCAACAAATTAAAAGCTTGTTGGAAAATGATATAAAATTGGAAGGAATTAGACGAGAACAAACAGAATTGGAAAGGGTCCTGCTTGGTGATAATGAAAAATTGATATCAAAAGTATATAAGTTATTATTGAAATGGTCTACAGAAGAAGTAGTAGTAAAATCTCAAATGGTCAAATGGGCAATCAATGTGAATAGAGAAATACAAATGGATGCATGGGAATACCTTTGGAAGAACTCAATGAAGATATCAACTTGTCAGAGCATAAAAGAAAATTGTTTTAAGATGATGTACAGGTGGTATATGACCCCGAAAAAATTGGCTAAGATTAGCAAGAAAATGTCGGATAGATGTTGGAAGTGTAAAAAACATGAAGGTTCTTTCTTCCATATGTGGTGGACATGTGTAAAAGCGAAAGAGTATTGGAAGATGATACAACAAGAAATCTCCAAAATATTGGGTTACGACTTTAAGAAAATTGCAGAGACATTTTTGCTTGGATTACAATTAGAAAAATATCCAAAGGAAGATAGGACTCTAATTTGGTACCTGCTATCAGCTGCTAGGACATTGTATGCGCAGCTTTGGAAGCAAGAAAAAATACCGGATAAATGGGATTGGACTATGAAAGTTCTATCGTGGAGTGAAATGGATAAATTAACTAGAACATTAAGAGACTATGATTTGGAGATATTTAAAAAATAATAACTTTTTATTTGTATCCCGCCCTCCCCACGTGAGCAGGCTCAGGGCGGCTCACATCATATAAATGCAGTACAATACAATAAAATCATATACACAATTTAAAGTGAAAGAACACTGACAGTCTTTAAGCATGAAATTTCTTGAACTGAAGATCCGGTCTGTGGTGAAAAAAGGTCGATATTCAAACTGGGAAAGAGAAGAGAAAGCGCTGAAGAAGTGAAAGCGGAAAAAGCAGTGCAGATGAAGCCTGAAAAAGTTTACTTAAAACTCCTTGAAGCACTACGTGAAATGGAGAGAATAGCACAACTCCATCGCATTCAGATGCCTTGCTGGGTTACATCAATCTGCATTACAAAAGAGAGCCAGTTTGGTGTAGTGGTTAAGTGTGCGGACTCTTATCTGGGAGAACCGGGTTTGATTCCCCACTCCTCCACTTGCACCTGCTGGAATGGCCTTGGGTCAGCCAGAGCTCTCTTATCTGGGAGAACCAGGTTTGATTCCCCACTCATCCACCTGCACCTGCTGGAATGGCCTTGGGTCAGCCAGAGCTCTCTTATCTGGGAGAACCGGGTTTTGATTCCCCACTCCTCCACCTGCACCTGCTGGAATGGCCTTGGGTCAGCCAGAGCTCTCTTATCTGGGAGAACCGGGTTTGATTCCCCACTCCTCCACTTGCACCTGCTGGAATGGCCTTGGGTCAGCCATAGCTCTCTTATCTGGGAGAACTGGGTTTGATTCCCCACTCCTCCACTTGCACCTGCTGGAATGGCCTTGGGTCAGCCAGAGCTCTCTTATCTGGGAGAACCGGGTTTGATTCCCCACTCCTCCACTTGCAGCTGCTGGAGTGGCCTTGGGACAGCCATAGCTCTCTTATCTGGGAGAACCGGGCTTCATTCCCCACTCCTCCACTTGCACCTGCTGGAATGGCCTTGGGTCAGCCATAGCTCTCATCTGGAAGAACTGGGTTTGATTCCCCAACTCCTCCACTTGCAGCTGCTGGAATGGCCTTGGGTCAGCCATAGCTCTCTTATCTGGGAGAACCGGGTTTGATTCCCCACTCCTCCACTTGCACCTGCTGGAATAGCCTCGGGTCAGCCAGAGCTCTCTTATCTGGCAGAACCGAGTTTGATTCCCCACTCCTCCACTTGCACCTGCTGGAATTGCCTTGGGTCAGCCAGAGCTCTCTTATCTGGCAGAACCAAATTTGATTCCCCACTCCTCCACTTGCAGCTGCTGGAATGGCCTTGGGTCAGCCAGAGCTGTCTTATCTGGGAGAACCGGGTTTGATTCCCCACTCCTCCACTTGCACCTGCTGGAATTGCCTTGGGTCAGCCAGAGCTCTCTTATCTGGGAGAACTGGGTTTGATTCCCCACTCCTCCACTTGCAGCTGCTGGAATGGCCTTGGGTCAGCCAGAGCTCTCTTATTTGGGAGAACCAGGTTTGATTCCCCCCTCCTCCACTTGCACCTGCTGGAATGGTGGTGGGTCAGCCATAGCTCTCTTATCTGGGAGAACCGGGTTTAAGAACATAAGAGAAGCCATGTTGGATCAGGCCAACGGCCCATCAAGTCCAACACTCTGTGTCACACAGTGGCAAAAAATGTTATATACACACATACACTGTGGCTAATAGCCACTGATGGACCTGTGCTCCATACACTGTGGCTAATAGCCACTGATGGACCTGTGCTCCATATTTTTATCTAAACCCCTCTTGAAGGTGGCTATACTTGTGGCCGCCACCACCTCCTGTGGCAGTGAATTCCACATGTTAATCACCCTTTGGGTGAAGAAGGTGCTGGAATGGCCTTGGGTTAGTCATAGCTCTCTTATCTGGGAGAACCGGGTTTGATTCCCCACTCCTCCAATTACAGCTGCTGGAATGGCCTTGGGTCAGCCATAGCTCTCTTATCTGGGAGAACCGGGTTTGATTCCCCACTCCTCCACTTGCAGCTGATGGAATGGCCTTGGGGAGGGGGGAATCAAACCCAGTTCTCCCAGATAAGAGAGCTCTGAATAGCCCTTAATCACCCTTTGGGTGAAGAAGGTGCTGGAATGGCCTTGGGTTAGTCATAGCTCTCTTATCTGGGAGAACCGGGTTTGATTCCCCACTCCTCCACTTGCAGCTGCTGGAATGGCCTTGGGTCAGCCATAGCTCTCTTATCTGGGAGAACCGGATTGGATTCCCCACTCCTCCACTTGCAGCTGCTGGAATGGCCTTGGGTCAGCCAGAGCTCTCTTATCTGGGAGAACTGGGTTTGATTCCCCCCTCCCCAAGGCCATTCCATCAGCTGCAAGTGGAGGAGTGGGGAATCAAACCCGGTTCTCCCAGATAAGAGAGCTATGGCTGACCCAAGGCCATTCCAGCAGCTGTAATTGGAGGAGTGGGGAATCAAACCCGGTTCTCCCAGATAAGAGAGCTATGACTAACCCAAGGCCATTCCAGCAGCTGCAAGTGCAGGAGTGGGGAATCCAACTCAGTTCTCCCAGATAAGAATCCGCGTACGTAACCACTACACCAAACTGGCTCTCCGAGGTCTGTTTTAGAGAAAATCAAGTACAAAACAGAGTAAGAATCTGGTGTGGAAATGTTTCAGTCTGTATCCTGTGAACTGCTTCTCAGCTGTGAATCCAGGTGGGAATGCACCCTCTGAATTTGGTTCCTGGTTCCTAATAGAAATAAAATATTAGCCCTTCCTACTTCCTTATTCTTGGCCGCTTACTTTGGAGAATAGAGCAGGGGTGTCAAACATGTGGCCCGGGGTCTGAATCAGGCCCCTGGAGGGCTTCTATCAGGCCCCCAAGGAACTTGCTGTCATTTGCTTCCTTCTCCTTCTCTCTTGCTTCCTTCTGCATCACAGCTTGCTTTGCCAGGCTTGCTCAATCGCACAGGAGCTACAGAGCAAAGTCTCCATTTTCTCCATTGGCTGAGACTCCTCCCTTGGGGAGGGAGGGACAGCTGACTTTGCCAGGCTCTCTTGATTGTACAGCCGGAGCGACCGAGCCAAGCCTCTCTTCCTTCTATTGGCTGAGGCTCCTCCCCCTCCTTGTCTCCTGGGGAAGGAAGGAAGGAAAGAGCCAGAGCTTCCTTTGCCCAGTTCCCTGGATCCCATGGGAGAGATACAAAGAAAGCAGCATTAAGACCAACAAACGCTAATGCATTAATCATGTTTTAAGTTTTTTTAAAGCCAGTTTGGTGTAGTGGTTAAGCCTATGATCCTCTTGTGGATCAAAAACTATGATTCCCTTGTGGATCAAAAACTATGATTCCCTATGATCCTCTTGTGGATCAAAAACTGGCTGAGTAATAGGAAGCAGAGAGTGAGTATAAATGGGCAGTCTTCGCAGTGGAGGACGGTAAGCAGTGGGGTGCCGCAGGGCTCAGTACTGGGTCCCATGCTCTTTAACTTGTTCATAAATGATTTAGAGTTGGGAGTGAGCAGTGAAGTGGCCAAATTTGCGGATGACACTAAATTGTTCAGGGTGGTGAGAACCAGAGAGGATTGTGAGGAACTCCAAAGGGATCTGTTGAGGCTGGGTGAGTGGGCGTCAACGTGGCAGATGCGGTTCAATATGGCCAAGTGCAAAGTAATGCACATTGGGACCAAGAATCCCAGCTACAAATACAGGTTGATGGGGTGTGAACTGGCAGAGACTGACCATGAGAGAGATCTTGGGGTTGTGGTAGATAATTCACTGAAAATGTCAAGACAGTGTGCGTTTGCAATAAAAAAGGCCAACGCCATGCTGGGAATTATTAGGAAGGGAATTGAAAACAAATCAGCCAGTATCATAATGCCCCTGTATAAATCGATGGTGCGGTATCATTTGGAGTACTGTGTGCAGTTCTGGTCGCCGCACCTCAAAAAGGATATTATAGCATTGGAGAAAGTTCAGAAAAGGGCAACTAGAATGATTAAAGGGCTATGAAGAATGGTTGAAGGGCAACTAGAATGATTAAAGGGCTATGAAGAAAGGTTGAAACGCTTAGGGCTCTTAGCTTGGAGAAACGTCGACTGAGGGGTGACATGATAGAGGTTTACAAGATAATGCATGGGATGGAGAAAGTAGAGAAAGAAGTACTTTTCTCCCTTTCTCACAATACAAGAACTCGTGGGCATTCGATGAAATTGCTGAGCAGTCAGGTTAGAATGGATAAAAGGAAGTACTTCTTCACCCAAAGGGTGATTAACATGTGGAATTCACTGCCACAGGAGGTGGTGGCGGCCACAAGCATGGCCACCTTCAAGAGGGGGTTTGATAAAAATATGGAGCAGAGGTCCATCAATGGCTATTAGCCACAGTGTGTGTGTGTGTGTGTGTGTGTGTGTATATATATATATATTTGGCCCCTGTGTGACACAGAATGTTGGACTGGATGGGCCATTGGCGTGATCTAACATGGCTTCTCTTATGTTCTTATGTTCTTATGAGTTCTCTGGTGCCGCTGAAGTTGGTCTCTCAACCTGAAGCTCTTTCCGCACTCTAAACATTCAAAAGGTTTCTCACTTGTGTGAGTTCTCTGGTGCCGCTTAAGTTCGCCACTCTGACTGAATTTCTTTCCACACACCAAACATTCAAAAGGTTTCTCCCCTGTGTGTATTCTTTGATGCTTTTGAAGATGGCAACTCTGGCTGAATCTCTTTCCGCACTCTGAGCATTCAAAAGATTTCTCACCCGTGTGGATTTTATGATGCCTTTGAAGATTGCTGCTTTGACTGAAACTCTTTCCACACTCTGAGCATTCAAATGGTTTCTCACCTGTGTGGGTTCTTTGATGATAGTGAAGACTGAAACTCTGCCCAAATCTCTTTCCACACTCTGAGCATTCAAAAGGCTTCTTCCCTGTGTGGATGTTATGATGCCTTTGAAGATGGCTGCTTTGACTGAAACTCTTTCCACACTCTGAGCATTGAAAAGGTTTCTCTACTGCGTGTGTTCTTTGATGTCTTTTAAGACAGCCACTCTGACTGAATCTCTTTCCACACTCTGAGCATTCAAACGGTTTCCCTCCTGTGTGGGTTCTTTGATGATACCAAAAATTGCTACTATGTCTGAAGCTTTTTCCACACTCTGAGCATTCAAACGGTTTCTCTCCTGTGTGGATTATTTGATGCTGATGAAGAGCACCACTCTGGCTGAATGTCTTTCCACACTCTAAGCATTCAAAAGGTTTCTCCCCTGTGTGGGTGCTCTGATGCTTTTGAAGAGTTTCTCTGTGACTGAATCTCTTTCCACACTCTGAGCACTCAAAAGGTTTCTCCCCTGTATGGGTTCTATAATGCTTTTGAAGATGGCCACTCGTACGAAATCTCTTTCCACACTCTGAGCATTCAAAAGACTTCTCCCCTGTGTGGATTCTTTGGTGCACTTGAAGATGGCCACTGTGATGGAATTGCTTTCCACACTCTGAGCATTCAAAAGGTTTCTCCCCTGTATGGATTCTTTGATGATACCGAAAATTGCTACTATGTCTGAATCTTTTTCCACACTCTGAACATGAAAAAGTTTTGTTCCCGCTGTGTGTTTTTTTATGCTGTTGAAGATTGCCACTATGACTGAACCCCCTTCCACAATCTGAGCATTTATGAGGTTTGTCCCCTGTGTGGATTCTTTGATGTTTTTGAGAAGTACAATTTCGACTCAACTTTTTCCCACTCTCTACATATTCAGATGATTTATCCCCTGTATGGATTCTCTGGTCCACAAGGAGCTGGGGTCTGGATTTGAAGTCCTTTCCATACTGAAAAGATTTATGGGATTTCATTATGCTGTGCTTTGGAAAACCTATGTTACCTTTTTTCCCATCAGAGAACGTCATTCCACCCTCTGAAGAGATAAATGGTTTCTCTCCTGAATGTACAAAACCTGATTTCTCTGAGATCCTCTTGCCACTGAGTGAACTGCTGTAAAGTTTCTCCCTTGAATGTGTTCTTAGATATCTAAGTCGTTCTGCTCTACAAAGATAGCTTTTCCCACAGTCCATGTATTGATGGATCTTGTTTCCACTGTGCATTTGTAAATGGTCTTTATATTGGGTTTGATCTGAGAAGTTCATTCCACACTCCAAACACTTGTATGTTTCCTCAGCTTCATGGAGATTTACTTCATGGAAATCCCCTCCTTGAGAAGGAATGGTTTGATCCGTCTTCTCAATCGTGTGGCTTCCTTTTTGCCTCTGACCTCTGCCTTGATTCCCGAAGTCTCCTCTCAAGTCTTCATTCTCGGCTACATCTGGCAAGAGTTGATGAAGTTCCTTGTCTTCCTCATTTCTCTGATCATTCCCTGCCAGAATAAAGAGAGATCCTTTTAGAAGAAGTTTTGGTTCGATGCTGAAATTACATCTACTCTCTAATCAGCTCTGAGGCTTCTTCCTGCTGCAATAACGAAAGAGGTCTAATCAGGAACCACACAAGAAACCAAACAACCAATCAGGCCCTACTCATAAATGGGTGGGAAATTCCTTTATCAGAAATTCTTTCCCATCAGACAGAGCACCTTCCCCCATCCAGACCTTCCACTAAAGCTGTTCTTTTGTTATTCCTATTGCTCTCCTCCCTGTCCCCACTACATGTACTTTAAGGTGAAAAGTCCAATGCTTTTTAACTTGTTTATTAATGATTTGGAGTTGGGAGTAAGCAGTGAAGTGGCTAAGTTTGCAAATGACACCTAATTGTTCAGGATGGTGAGAACCAGAGAGGAGGAGGAGAAGAAGAAGAAGATATTGGATTTATATCCCGGCCTCCACTCCAAAGAGTTTCAAAGCGGCTCACAATCTCTTTTCCCTTCCTCCCCCACAACAGACACCCTGTGAGGTGGATGGGGCTGAGAGGGCTTTCACAGCAGCTGCCCTTTCAAGGACAGAGTCTCAGAGCGGCCTACAATCTCCTTTCCCTTCCTCTCCCACAACAGACACCCTGTGAGGTGGATGGGGCTGAAGAGGGCTCTCACAGCAGCTGCCCTTTGAAGGACAACCTCTGCCAGAGTTATGGCTGACCCAAGGCCATTCCAGCAGGTGCAAGTGGAGGAGTGGGGAATCAAACCCGGTTCTCCCAGAAAAGAGAGCTATTGCTGACCCAAGGCCATTCCAGCGGCTGCAAGGGGAGGAGTGGGGAATCAAACCCGGTTCTCCCAGATAAGAGTCCGCACACTTCACCACTACACCAAACTGGCTCTCAAGGATTGTGAGGCACTCCAAAGGGATCTGTCGAGGCTGGGCGACTGGGCATCAACATGGCAAATGAGGTTCAATCTGCCCAATTGCAAGGTAATGCACATTGGGGCCAAAAATCCTAACTATAAAAACGATGAATAAATCCTAACTATAAATACACACATGCCCTGGCCCGACAAGGTCTTATTTATGTCAGATCAGTCGCACATAAATGAGTTTGACACCCCGGAGACCTATCTTAAATTCACCCACTGTACCAAAAGACTGGAGAGTAGCAACTATGACACCAGGGTGTTTTTTTTTTCAAAAGGGGGCCCAGAGAGGAACAAGGGAATTGCCAGTCAACCTAACATCTGTCCCAGGTAAATTAGCAGAAACTGTAATCCAAGATAGAATTATTAGACACATAGGGGCACGCAGCCTGCTGAGGAAAAACGTGCATGGTTTCTTCAAAGGAAAATCCTGCCTCATCAACTTCTTGGATGTTTTAAGATGCAGGCAATGGTGACCCAGTAGACATTTTATATCAAGACTTTCAAAAGGCTTCTGACAAGGTACCACACTAAAGACTCTTGAGTAAACTTAGCGGTCAATGGGAAAATTGGACCTGTTGACTTGTGGATTTGGACAGTCACAACGGAGGGAAGTCACTAGTGGAGTTTCCACAATACGGTTAGCAAGTCCTCTTTGCTCCCAAGTGGGGGACTTTTGCACATGCGCAAAGCGTGCGCGTAACGCAATGACGTCACCCGGAAGCGACATCATCACGCCGCGCTGTCGCTCGTGGCCTTTCTGGGAAAACCCTATGGTTTTCCAGGATGCTCTAGCCATTTGGGAGGGCAAAAGTCTATGGTATCTATTGTATCATAGAGTTTCCCCTCCAAAATGGCTAGAGCACCAGGGAAGAAGAAGAAGAAGAAGATATTGGATTTATATCCCGCCCTCCACTCCGAAGAGTCTCAGAGCGGCTCACAATCTCCTTTACCTTCCTCGCCCAAACAACAGACACCCTGTGAGGTGGGTGGGGCTGGAGAGGGCTCTCACAGCAGCTGCCCTTTCAAGGACAACCTCTGCCAGAGCTATGGCTGACCCAAGGCCATGCTAGCAGGTGCAAGTGGAGGAGTGGGGAATCAAACCTGGTTCTCCCAGATAAGAGTCCGCACACTTAACCACTACACCAAACTGGCTCTCCATAGAGTTTTCCTACACCAAACTGGCTCTCCATGGCTCTCCATAGAGTTTTCCTGGAAAGGCCTAGAGAGGTCATTGCAGGACGTCGCCAGGGCAATGACGTCGGGGGAGGTTCCCCCCGCCGGCCCAATGTGGGTTGGCAGGTTGGGAACTTCCGTCTGGACCGGGGGCTTGCCAGGCCTATTCCACAAGGATCATAGAATTATAGACTCCTAGAGTTGGAAGGGACCTCCAGGGTCATCTAGTCCTACCCCCTGAACAATGCAGGAAACTCACAAGCACCTCCTCCTAAATTCACAGTGCTGGGGAAGGTATGATCTCAAATTAGGAATGACTTGTGCAGTGGCCAAGTGTACAGATGACACCAGGGCTGACTGTGAAAAGTTCCGAGACAATCTCCACAGAATGAGTGAGTGGCTGACAACGTGGCAAATGAAGATCAGCGTTGGTAAGTGCAAGGTGATGCACGGCGAGACCAAAAATCCCAGCTTCAAGTAAAAAATCCCAGTTTAAGGGGGACTGAACTTGCTGAGATGGAGAGAGGGAAGAATCTTGGGTTTGTAGTGGAGAGCTCAGTGAAAATGTCACCCCAGTGTGCTGCAGAGGTGAAAAAGGTAAAGTCCGTGTTAGGGATTATTAGGAAAGGGACAGAAAATATAGCGGCTGACATTAAAATGCCCCTGTATAGATCTATGGTGGGCCCTCATTGGGAATATGGTGAACATTTGGTCACCGTATCTCACAGAGCTGGGAAAAGTACAGCGAAGGGCAACCAAGATGATCAGAGCCCCTTTCCTAGGAGGAAAGGCTGAGAGATCTGAGGCTTTTCAGTTAAGAAAAAGAGAAATTTGAGGGTGGGGGGGGGGGAATAATAGAAGTTTATAAAATTATGCATGGGGTGGAGAGAGTTGAGAAAGACAATGCTTTCTCCCACTCACAAAATACTCAAGGGCATTCAATGAAAACTCATCGGTAGTATATTTGGACAAAAAAAGAAAATATTTCTTTCTAAGAGAAGCCATGTTGGATCAGGCCAATGGCCCATCCAGTCCAAAACTCTGAGTCACATAAGAACATAAGAGAAGCCATGTTGGATCAGGCCAATGGCCCATCCAGTCCAACACTCTGAGTCACATAAGAACATAAGAGAAGCCATGTTGGATCAGGCCAGTGTCCCCTCCAGTCCAACACTCTGTGTCACATAAGAACATAAGAGAAGCCATGTTGGAGCAGGCCAATGGCCCATCCAGTCCAACACTCTGAGTCACATAAGAACATAAGAGAAGCCATGTTGGATCAGGCCAGTGTCCCCTCCAGTCCAACACTCTGTGTCACATAAGAACATAAGAGAAGCCATGTTGGATCAGGCCAATGGCCCATCCATTCCAACACTCTGAGTCACATAAGAACATAAGGGAAGCGTTGTTGGATCAGGCCAGTGTCCCCTCCAGTCCAACACTCTGAGTCACATAAGAACATGAGATAAGCCATGTTGGATCAGGCCAATGGCCCATCCAGTCCAACACTCTGAGTCATATAAGAACATGAGAAGCGTTGTTGGATCAGGCCAACGGCCCATCCAGTCCAACACTCTGTGTCACACAGTGGCCATAAAAACCAAGTACCGTTAGGAAGTCCACTAGTGGGGCTAGAAGCTCTCCCACTGTGCCCCCCCAAGCATCAATAATACAGAGCAGCACTGCCCCATACAGAGAGTTCCAACAATAAGCTGTGGCTAATAGCCACTGATGGACCTCTGCTTCATATGCTTATCCAATCCCCTCTTTAAGCTGTCTGTGCCTGTAGCCACCGCCACCTCCTGTGGCAGTGAATTCCATGTGCTAATCACCCTTTGGGTGAAGAAGGACTTCCTTTTATCAGTTCTAACCTGACTGCTGAGCAATTTCATTGAATGTTCACGAGTTCTCGTATTGTGAGAAAGGGAGAAAACGACTTCTTTCTCTACCTTCTCTATCCCAGGCATAATCTTGAAAACCTCTATTGTGTCACCTCTGAGTCCATGTTTCTCCAAGCTAAAGAGTCCCAAGCGTTTTAACCTTTCTTCATATGGAAAGTGTTTGGAATGTGCTTCCAGAGGTTGTAGCAACTGCCACAGGAATAGACAGTTTTAAAGGAGGATTAGAGAGATTCAGTGAGTGGCTACTACCAGGGTGACTGAGGGGAACCCTCACGTTCAGAGACATCCCAGTGCCAGAAGGCAAGATTGGTGGAAGGCCTAGGTCTCTCTGCCTTGTTCTTGGCCCTCCAGAGGAACTGGCTGGCCCTTGTGTGAGACAGGAGGCTGGACTAGATGGACCCTCCCTGGTCTGACCCAGCAGGGCTCTTCTGATGTTCTTCTCAGGGGAAGGCCTCGGCCTCTCTGCCCTGTTGTTGGCCCTTCAGAGGAACTGGTTGGCCACTGTGTGAGACAGGAGGCTGGACTAGATGGATCCTCCCTGGTCTGACCCAGCAGGGCTCTTCTGATGCTCTTCTCAGGGGAAGGCCTCGGCCTTTCTGCCCTGTTGTTGCCCCTCCAGAGGAACTGGTTGGCCACTGTGTGAGACAGGAGGCTGGACTAGATGGACCCTCCCTGGTCTGACCCTGCAGGGCTCTTCTGATGTTCTTCTCAGGGGAAGGCCTCAGCCTCTCTGCCCTGTTGTTGGCCCTTCAGAGGAACTGGTTGGCCACTGTGTGAGACAGGAGGCTGGACTAGATGGATCCTCCCTGGTCTGACCCAGCAGGGCTCTTCTGATGCTCTTCTCAGGGGAAGGCCTCGGCCTTTCTGCCCTGTTGTTGCCCCTCCAGAGGAACTGGTTGGCCACTGTGTGAGACAGGAGGCTGGACTAGATGGACCCTCCCTGGTCTGATCCAGCAGGGCTCTTCTGGTGTTCTTCTAAGGGGAAGGCCTCGGCCTCTCTGCCCTGTTGTTGGCCCTCCAGAGGAACTGGTTGGCCGCTGTGTGAGACAGGAGGCTGGACTATATGGACCCTCCCTGGTCTGATCCAGCAGGGCTCTTCTGGTGTTCTTCTAAGGGGAAGGCCTCGGCCTCTCTGCCCTGTTGTTGGCCCTCCAGAGGAACTGGTTGGCCGCTGTGTGAGACAGGAGGCTGGACTAGATGGACCCTCCCTGGTCTGATCCAGCAGGGCTCTTCTGGTGTTCTTCTAAGGGGAAGGCCTCAGCCTCTCTGCCCTGTTGTTGGCCCTTCAGAGGAACTGGTTGGCCACTGTGTGAGACAGGAGGCTGGACTAGATGGATCCTCCCTGGTCTGACCCTGCAGGGCTCTTCTGATGTTCTTCTCAGGGGAAGGCCTCAGCCTCTCTGCCCTGTTGTTGGCCCTTCAGAGGAACTGGTTGGCCACTGTGTGAGACAGGAGGCTGGACTAGATGGATCCTCCCTGGTCTGACCCAGCAGGGCTCTTCTGATGCTCTTCTCAGGGGAAGGCCTCGGCCTTTCTGCCCTGTTGTTGCCCCTCCAGAGGAACTGGTTGGCCACTGTGTGAGACAGGAGGCTGGACTAGATGGACCCTCCCTGGTCTGATCCAGCAGGGCTCTTCTGGTGTTCTTCTAAGGGGAAGGCCTCGGCCTCTCTGCCCTGTTGTTGGCCCTCCAGAGGAACTGGTTGGCCGCTGTGTGAGACAGGAGGCTGGACTATATGGACCCTCACTGGTCTGATCCAGCAGGGCTCTTCTGCTGTTCTCCTCAGGGGAAGGCCTCAGCCTCTCTGCCCTGTTGTTGGCCCTCCAGAGGAACTGGCTGGCCACTGTGTGAGACAGGAGGCTGGACTAGATGGACCCTCACTGGTCTGATCCAGCAGGGCTCTTCTGATGTTCTTCTCAGGGGAAGGCCTCAGCCTCTGCCCTGTTGTTGCCCCTCCAGAGGAATTGGTTGGCCTCTGTGTGAGACAGGAGGCTGGACTAGATGGACCCTCCCTGGTCTAATCCAGCAGGGCTCTTCTGATGTTCTTCTCAGGGGAAGGCCTCAGCCTCTGCCCTGTTGTTGCCCCTCCAGAGGAATTGGTTGGCCTCTGTGTGAGACAGGAGGCTGGACTAGATGGACCCTCACTGGTCTGATTCAGCAGGGCTCTTCTGGTGTTCTTCTAAGGGGAAGGCCTCGGCCTCTCTGCCCTGTTGTTGGCTCTCTAGAGGAACTGGATGGCCACTGTGTGAGACAGGAGGCTGGACTAGATGGACCCTCCCTGGTCTGATCCAGCAGGGCTGTTCTGGTGTTCTTCTCAGGGGAAAGCCTCGGCCTCTCTGCCCTGTTGTTGGCCCTCCAGAGGAACTGGTTGGCCACTGTGTGAGACAGGAGGCTGGACTAGATGGACCCTCACTGGTCTGATCCAGTAGGGCTCTTCTGGTGTTCTTCTAAGGGGAAGGCCTCGGCCTCTCTGCCCTGTTGTTGGCCCTCCAGAGGAACTGGATGGCCACTGTGTGAGACAGGAGGCTGGACTAGATGGACCCTCACTGGTCTGATCCAGCAGGGCTCTTCTGCTGTTCTCCTCAGGGGAAGGCCTCAGCCTCTCTGCCCTGTTGTTGGCCCTCCAGAGGAACTGGCTGGCCACTGTGTGAGACAGGAGGCTAGACTAGATGGACCCTCCCTGGTCTGATCCAGCAGGGCTCTTCTGATGTTCTCCTCAGGGAAGGCCTCGGCCTCTCTGCCCTGTTGTTGGCCCTCCAGAGGAACTGGCTGGCCCTTGTGTGAGACAGGAGGCTGGACTAGATGGACCCTCCCTGTTCTGATCCAGCAGGGCTGTTCTGGTGTTCTTCTCAGGGGAAAGCCTCAGCCTCTCTGTCCTGTTGTTGCCCCTCCAGAGGAACTGTGTGGACCCTGTGTGAGACAGGAGGAAGGCCTCAGCCTCTCTGCCCTGTTGTTGGCCCTCCAGAGGAACTGGTTGGCCACTGTGTGAGACAGGAGGCTGGACTAGATGGACCCTCCCTGGTCTGATCCAGCAGGGCTCTTCTGATGTTCTCCTCAGGGGAAGGCCTCGGCCTCTCTGCCCTGTTGTTGGCCCTCCAGAGGAACTGGCTGGCCCTTGTGTGAGACAGGAGGCTGGACTAGATGGACCCTTGCTGGTCTGATCCAGCAGGGCTCTTCTGGTGTTCTTCTAAGGGGAAGGCCTCGGCCTCTCTGCCCTGTTGTTGGCCCTCCAGAGGAACTGGTTGGCCACTGTGTGAGACAGGAGGCTGGACTAGATGGTCTGATCCCTGATCTGATCCAGCAGGACTCTTCTGCTGTTCTCCTCAGGGGAAGGCCTCAGCCTCTCTGCCCTGTTGTTGGCCCTCCAGAGGAACTGGCTGGCCACTGTGTGAGACAGGAGGCTGGACTAGATGGACCCTCGCTGGTCTGATCCAGCAGGGCTCTTCTGGTGTTTCTATTTTCTTAAGGGCATGTTATAAAGATGGACAAATGGGATTACGTGGTGGCCCTTTCCTTTCTGAGGACCATTCATCCCTGCCTTGGCGTCAGGTCAGGATGCCCTCTCTGACTTGGCTGATGACCACAATATTGGGCTCAGATTCCCCATGCCAGCCAGGTGGTTTGGGTCAGACCATTCAGCCATGCCAAAGATCTCATTCGCAGCAACCTGAGTGCTGGAGACCCCCTGGGGGGCAAGTACCTGCTCGATATTTTGATTCCTGCATCATCCCAGGGGCAGCAGTTTGCACCTTTGCCACCTCTAAAAGATCCTTACCCAGAAAGGCCAAAGTCCCGTAGGTCTCCAGCATGACTTCTTTGTGGAGATCTCTTTGGCCTGGATCCAGCAAGGCCCACTCCGCCTCCGTGAAATTCACGGCCACCTCCTCAAAGGAAAAGGGACACTGAAAGGGAAAATAGATTCCTCGTCAGAAATCATGCCAGGCAGAGAATGTGCCCTGGAAGGCTGCAGTCCGCAATGCTGTAGGATGGCATGGCATTCACACATCTGTCACTCAGGCACCTTAGCAGCAACTGCAGGAGCAAAAGCCCCACAGGGAAAAAGGAGGGCTGAGGCTGTCTCCCGGTCATCTCCCTTACCTGAATTGGAGGTTCTGCAGATCTTTCCACAGCTCTATAAAACTGATGGCTCAACACCGTTTCTACACCGCCTCAGAGAGAGAGAGAGGAAAGAAGAATGTGACATAAGAACATAAGAGAAGCCCTGTTGGATCAGGCCAATGGCCCATCCAGTCCAACACTCTGAGTCACATAAGAACATAAGAGAAACCCTGTTGGATCAGGCCAGTGGCCCATCCAGTCCAACACTCTGTGTCACATAAGAACATAAGAGAAGCCCTGTTGGATCAGGCCAATGGCCCATCCAGTCCAACACTCTGAGTCACATAAGAACATAAGAGAAGCCATGTTGGATCAGGCCAGTGGCCCATCCAGTCCAACACTCTGTGTCACATAAGAACATAAGAGAAACCCTGTTGGATCAGGACAATGGCCCATCCAGTCCAACACTCTGAGTCACATAAGAACATAAGAGAAGCCATGTTGGATCAGGCCAGTGGCCCATCCAGTCCAACACTCTGTGTCACATAAGAACATAAGAGAAACCCTGTTGGATCAGGACAATGGCCCATCCAGTCCAACACTCTGAGTCACATAAGAACATAAGAGAAGCCATGTTGGATCAGGCCAGTGGCCCATCCAGTCCAGCACTCTGTGTCACATAAGAACGTAAGAGAAGACATGTTGGATCAGGCCAGTGGCCCATCCAGTCCAACACTCTGTGTCACATAAGAGAAGCCCTGTTGGATCAGGCCAGTGGCCCATCCACTCCAACACTCTGCGTCACATAAGAACATAAGAGAAGCCCTGTTGGATCAGGCCAGTGGCCCATCCAGTCCAACACTCTGTGTCACATAAGAACATAAGAGAAGCCCTGTTGGATCAGGCCAGTGGTTTGATTCCCCACTCCTCCACTTGCAGCTGTTGGAATGGCCTTGGGTCAGCCAGAGCTCTCTTATCTGGGAGAACCAGGTTTGATTCCCCACTCCTCCACTTGCAGCTGCTGGAATGGCCTTGGGTCAGCCATAACTCTCACAGGAGTTGTCTTTGAAAGGGCAGCTGCTGCGAGAGCCCTCTCAGCCCCACCCACCTCACAGGGTGTCTGTTGTGGGGGTGGGGGAGAAGACATAGGAGATTGTATGTCGCTCTGAGTCTCTAAAATTCGGAGTGAAGGGTGGGATATACATCCAATGTCTTCTTTCTCTTCTTCTTCTTCTGGTGACCCCAGTCAAGGCAAGGAGGGTTCAGAGACAGTATGCCATCGCCTGCCTTTGCATAGAAACCCCGGACTTCTTTGGTGGTCTCCCATCCAAGTTGGAACCAGAGCTGCCTCTGCTGAGCTTCTGAGATCTGATGAGATTGTGTTAGCGTCAAGCATGATATTTCTAGAAGAAGAAGAATATATTGGATTTATATCCCGCCCTTCACTCCAAAGAGTCTCAGAGCGGCTTACAATCTCCTTTCCCTTCCTCCCCCACAACAGACACCCTGTGAGGTGAGTGGGGCTGGAGAGGGCTCTCACAGCAGCTGCCCTTTCAAGGACAGAGGCTCAGAGCGGCCTACAATCTCCTTTCCCTTCCTCCCCCACAACAGACACGCTGTGAGGTGGGTGGGGCTGGAGAGGGCTCTCACAGCAGCTGCCCTTTCAAGGACAGAGGCTCAGAGCGGCCTACAATCTCCTTTCCCTTCCTCCCCCACAACAGACACCCTGTGAGGTGAGTGGGGCTGGAGAGGGCTCTCACAGCAGCTGCCCTTTCAAGGACAGAGGCTCAGAGCGGCCTACAATCTCCTTTCCCTTCCTCCCCCACAACAGACACGCTGTGAGGTGGGTGGGGCTGGAGAGGGCTCTCACAGCAGCTGCCCTTTCAAGGACAGAGGCTCAGAGCGGCCTACAATCTCCTTTCCCTTCCACCTCCACAACAGACACCCTTTGAGGTGGGTAGGGCTGGAGAAGGCTCTCACAGCAGCTGCCCTTTCAACAAGGACAACCTCTGCCAGAGCTCTGGCTGACCCAAGGCCATGCTAGCAGGTGCAAGTGGAGGAGTGGGGATTCAAACCCGGTTCTCCCAGATAAGAGTCTGCACACTTAACCACTACACCAAACTGGCTCTTCTAGTTGTCGTTCTATCCCTACTTTCTCCTTCTCCCTTCGCCCCTTCTCTTCCTCTTTCCTCTCTTTCAGTAGATGTATAAGAAATCTCCATGCCTCAGGGGATGTAAGTAACCTTGTATTAGAAATGTAAAATGCCTCTCCCACGGATTCTCACCAAAAGGTCTTATCAGCAAGTAGAGAATGTGTGAGAAACGGAGATGTCTGCACTCCTTAGTAACCCAAGAGATAGTTGTTAGTGGCCTTTGAACCTTCAATGCAATTTGCATCTTTATGTTATTCTTTTGAAGTTACCTGTAACCTTGCCTTTGAAGTAACCTTTAAGATACTATGCACTATGACGACCTTTATCACTTCCAAGGTTTTCATGGAGAGCCAGTTTGGTGTAGTGGTTAAGTGTGCGGACTCTTATCTGGGAGAACCAGGTTTGATTCCCCACTCCTCCACTTGCAGCTGCTGCAATGGCCTTGGGTCAGCCATAGCTCTGGCAGAAGTTGTCCTTGAAAGGGCAGCTGCTGAGAGAGCCCTCTTCAGCCCCACCCACCTCGCAGGGTGTCTGTTGTGGGGGAGGAAGATAAAGGAGATTGTGAGCCACTCTCTCTTCGGAGTGGAGGGCGGGATATAAATCCAATATCTTCTTCTTCTTCTTCCTTGGAACAAGTGATGGAGTTTCAATAAAACAAATCCTTGATTTAAAACAAAAGCTTTATTATTTCGAAATATCGATGCTTGACAGCTAGTCTGGGCCATCCAGGTGAGGAGAACACGGAGGTTCCATGTATTCCTCATGGATAATAAAAAGGTAAATATAATCCCCCGCGCAACCACCGAGTCGTTAGCAATTCCTGAGGTGACGTCACATCACAAGGTTTTCACGGCAGACTTCTTACGGGGTGTTTTGCCATTGCCTTCCCCAGTCCTCTATGCTTCCCCCCCCAGCAAGCTGGGTGTTCTGTATGCAGTAAACACCTATTGCTTCAAGCCATTGGCCACTGCAATTACAGCAACTTACAAGTTAAAAGCAGTCAAGCACTCTTAAGCTTAACACATTCAAATTTAGATTATTCAAAAACTTAGCTATATACGGCAACCCCTGGATTCCATAATCAGGCTGTAAAGTCGTTTTACTGTCTACTGGATACTGCCTTTGCCCTGATTTTGCTAGCAGCCAAAGCAAAAAGTGCTACCTTATAAGAAACTGTAGATTTTCTCGGATAACAGAAATATTAGCTTCATATTAGAAGCCGTATACCTCTCTCTCTCTCTCTCGGCTTGGCTTCGCGAACGAAGATTTAAGAAGGGTGCAATAGTCCACGTTTGCTGCAGGCTCGCTGGTGGCTGACAAGACCAATGTGGGACAGGCAGGTCCAGCCACAGCGGCTGCAGGGAAAAGTCTGATTTAGGGTTGGTCCTGTAGCAGTGCGATTCTTCCTCAATCTCCTTTTGTCCTCAAGACCAGCTATGCGTGTGTTCTCAAAGGAAGAGACAGCCTGGTGGATGGTGTGCCTCCATGCAACAAATCAAAAGCCGTATACCATTGATTTGTTATTTCAGTCAGAAACTTGCTGGGGACTCATTTTACTGACCTCAGAAGGATGAAAGGCTGAGTCAACCTGGAACCGGCTACCTGAACCCAGCTTCTGCCAGAATCGAACTCAGGTCGTGAGCAGAGGGCTCCAACTGCAGTACTGCAGCTTGCCACTCTGCGCCAATGGGCTCCACTCATGGGTCATAGCTGCACCCAGATTTCTCTTCCAGTTTGGTGTAGTGGTTAAGTGCACGGACTCTTATCTGAGAGAACCAGGTTTGATTCCCCACTCCTCCACTTGCAGCTGCTGGAATGGCCTTGGGTCAGCCAGAGCTCTCTTATCTGGGAGAACCGGGTTTGATTCCCCACTCCTCCACTTGCAGCTGCTGGAATGGCCTTGGGTCAGCCATAGCTCTGGCAGAGGTTGTCCTTGAAAGGGCAGCTGCTGTGAGAGCCCTCTCAGCCCCACCCACCTCACAGGGTGTCTTTTGTGGGGGAGGAAGGGAAAGGAGAAGGGAAAGGCGTGAACTGGCAGAGACTGACCAAGAGAGAGATCTTGGGGTCGTGGTAGATAACTCACTGAAAATGTCAAGACAGTGTGCGTTTGCAATAAAAAAGGCCAACACCATGCTGGGAATTATTAGGAAGGGAATTGAAAACAAATCAGCCAGTATCATAATGCCCCTGTATAAATCAATGGTGCGGTCTCATTTGGAGTACTGTGTGCAGTTCTGGTCGCCGCACCTCAAAAAGGATATTATAGCATTGGAGAAAGTCCAGAGAAGGGCAACTAGAATGATTAAAGGGCTGGAGCACTTTCCCTATGAAGAAAGGTTGAAACGCTTGGGACTCTTTAGCTTGGAGAAACGTCGACTGCGGGGTGACATGATAGAGGTTTACAAGATAATGCATGGAATGGAGAAAATAGAGAAAGAAGTACTTTTCTCCCTTTCTCACAATACAAGAACTCTTGGGCATTCGATGAAATTGCTGAGCAGACAGGTTAAAACGGATAAAAGGAAGTACTTCTTCACCCAAAGGGTGATTAACATGTGGAATTCACTGCCACAGGAGGTGGTGGCGGCTACAAGCATACCACCTTCAAGAAGGGTTTAGATAAAAATATGGAGCACAGGTCCATCAGTGGCTATTAGCCACAGTGTATGTGTGTATATAAATTTTTTTGCCACTGTGTGACACAGAGTGTTCGACTTGATGGGCCGTTGGCCTGATCCAACATGGCTTCTCTTATGTTCTTATGTTCTTATGAGATTGTAGGCTGCTCTGAGCCTCTGTCCATGAAAGGGCAGCTGCTGTGATAGCCCTCTCAGTCCCACCCACCTCACAGGGTGTCTGTTATGGGGGAGGAAGGGAAAGGAGATTTTAGGCCGCTCTGAGCCTCTGTCCTTGAAAGGGCAGCTGCTGTGAGAGCCCTCTCAGCCCCACCCACCTCACAGGGTGTTTGTTGTGGGGGAGGAAGGGAAAGGAGATTGTAGGCCACTCTGAGCCTCTGTCCTTGAAAGGGCAGCTGCTGGGAGAGCCCTCTCAGCCCCACCCACCTCACAGGGTGTCTGTTATGGGGGAGGAAGGGAAAGGAGATTGTAGGCCACTCTGAGCCTCTGTCCTTGAAAGGGCAGCTGCTGGGAGAGCCCCCTCAGCCCCACCCACCTCACAGGGTGTCTGTTGTGGGGGAGGAAGGGAAAGGAGATTGTAGGCCGCTCTGAGCCTCTGTCCTTGAAAGGGCAGCTGCTGTGAGAGCCCTCTCAGCCCCACCCACCTCACAGGGTGTCTGTTGTGGGGGAGGAAGGTAAAGGAGATTGTAGGCCGCTCTGAGCCTCTGTCCTTGAAAGGGCAGCTGCTGTGAGAGCCCTCTCAGCCCCACCTACCTCACAGGGTGTCTGTTGTGGGGGAGGAAGGTAAAGGAGATTGTGAACCGCTCTGAGCCTCTTCGGAGTGGAGGGCAGGATATAAATCCAATATCTTCTTCTTCTTCCATTGACAACTTGAGTCCTTCTGATGAAAGGAAGCAGGGCCTTTTTTTTGTAGAAAGATTCCAGCAGAAATTCAGTTGCCTATTAGGCCGCACCCCCCCCCCCCGACATCGTCATTGTTTCCCGCAGGGCTTCTTTGCAGAAAAAACCCAGCAGGAGCTCATTTGCCTATTAAGCCACACCCCCTGACACCGAGCCAGCCGGAACTGCGTCCCTACTCAAAAAAAGCCCTGGCAGGAAGCAAGGTGAGATACAAAAGTTTTAATTCATGTAAAGACGACTGGAATTGCCTTCCATGAATCTGTCTACTTTTCTTTCATGTGAGTGGCCATCGCCGCATCCTGTGGCACAAAGTCCCAGAAGTCCACTCTGCACAGTGAGCAGAAGTACTTCCTTTCCCCCCCGTCCCAAACCTTCTACCCGACACACTGAGTAGATCCCCTGATCCCATCTGGGCATGAGGCACCCTCACCACTTGAGAGGGCATCTTGGGCATGCTCCTGGGCCTGAGCCCTCCGGCTTTCCTCTGGTGGAGCTCCTTCTGCCTCAGAGAACTCGGCTTCCTTCATAACCAATCTCCCCCACATCTGAAACGACAGCAAAGGACAAAGGTAAGAGAAGGAATGGAACCAGCTGAGAGGACTCCTCATCCTTGCATTGCTCAGCGGCCCTGCTTCAAACATAGAGGCAAGAATCAGAGTTAGGGTTTCTTCCCAGCTGTTCTAGAGGTGGAAATATCTGGAAAGAAAGCCTTAGGATAAGCTTGAACTTAGAGGAGGAATCCCTCTCACCTGCTCTACCTGCCTCTTCTCCTCTGCCTGACTCAGGAGGAAACCTTCGGCCAGGGCCACCGCCTGGGAACTGGTCTCCGGCCCACATCCTCTGACCCAGCACTGCATTTCCTGGGGAAGGAGAGTCCGGAACTGCTCCAGGATCACCAGGTCCAGGATCTGCTTCTTGGTGTGCCTCTCCGGCTTCAGCCACTGGCTGCAAAGTCCATGGAGCTGGCTGCAAACTTCTCGGGGCCCATCAGCCTCCTGGTAGCAGAACTGCCTGAAGTGTTGGCAATGTACATCTGAGGTCATGGTGTCCTTAGCCAAGATCTCTGGCCCAGCCCTTTCCCAGAATTCAACACCACTCCCTGTTTGGATGAGATGGGGACCGTTGCTTGATCTCTGGTCATTTCCAGGTCCTTCTGGGTCCTCCTCTTCCATCTCCTTCCCCTTCTCTTGGTTCACCTCAGGTTCTGGAAACGCAGCCTTCCCCTTGTGGCTCTGAAAAGGGAGAGCAAAAGTTATCAAAAAGGCAGAACGAAACCAAAGAAAAGGGAGCTAAATCACCAGCCCTGGTCAAGAGACCCCTGAATGGATGACCCATCCAGTCCAACACTCTGTGTCACGTAAGAACATAAGAGAAGCCCTGTTGGATCAGGCCAGTGGCCCCTCCAGTCCAACACTCTGTGTCACATAAGAGAAGCCATGTTGGATCAGGCCAGTGGCCCATCCAGTCCAACACTCTGTGTCACATAAGAGAAGCCATGTTGGATCAGGCCAGTGGCCCATCCAGTCCAACACTCTGTGTCACATAAGAGAAGCCATGTTGGATCAGGCCAGTGGCCCATCCAGTCCAACACTCTGTGTCACATAAGAGAAGCCATGTTGGATCAGGCCAGTGGCCCCTCCAGTCCAACACTCTGAGTCACATAAGAACATAAGAGAAGCCATGTTGGATCAGGCCAATGGCCCATCCAGTCCAACACTCTGTGTCACATAAGAGAAGCCATGTTGGATCAGGCCAATGGCCCCTCCAGTCCAACACTCTGTGTCACATAAGAACATAAGAGAAGCCATGTTGGATCAGGCCAATGGCCCATCCAGTCCAACACTCTGTGTCACATAAGAGAAGCCATGTTGGATCAGGCCAGTGGCCCCTCCAGTCCAACACTCTGAGTCACATAAGAACATAAGAGAAGCCATGTTGGATCAGGCCAATGGCCCATCCAGTCCAACACTCTGTGTCACATAAGAGAAGCCATGTTGGATCAGGCCAATGGCCCCTCCAGTCCAACACTCTGTGTCACATAAGAACATAAGAGAAGCCATGTTGGATCAGGCCAATGGCCCATCCAGTCCAACACTCTGTGTCACATAAGAGAAGCCATGTTGGATCAGGCCAATGGCCCATCCAGTCCAACACTCTGTGTCACATAAGAGAAGCCATGTTGGATCAGGCCAGTGGCCCCTCCAGTCCAACACTCTGAGTCACATAAGAACATAAGAGAAGCCATGTTGGATCAGGCCAATGGCCCATCCAGTCCAACACTCTGTGTCACATAAGAGAAGCCATGTTGGATCAGGCCAATGGCCCCTCCAGTCCAACACTCTGTGTCACATAAGAACATAAGAGAAGCCATGTTGGATCAGGCCAATGGCCCATCCAGTCCAACACTCTGTGTCACATAAGAGAAGCCATGTTGGATCAGGCCAATGGCCCCTCCAGTCCAACACTATGTGTCACATAAGAACATAAGAGAAGCCATGTTGGATCAGGCCAATGGCCCATCCAGTCCAACACTCTGTGTCACATAAGAGAAGCCATGTTGGATCAGGCCAGTGGCCCCTCCAGTCCAACACTCTGTGTCACATAAGAACATAAGAGAAGCCATGTTGGATCAGGCCAATGGCCCCTCCAGTCCAACACTCTGTCACATAAGAACATAAGAGAAGCCATGTTGGATCAGGCCAATGGCCCATCCAGTCCAACACTCTGTGTCACATAAGAACATAAGAGAAGCCATGTTGGATCAGGCCAATGGCCCATCCAGTCCAACACTCTGTGTCACGTAAGAACATAAGAGAAGCCCTGTTGGATCAGGCCAATGGCCCATCCAGTCCAACACTCTGTGTCACATAAGAACATAAGAGAAGCCCTGTTGGATCAGGCCAACGGCCCATCCAGTCCAACACTCTCTGTCACGTAAGAACATAAGAGAAGCCCTGTTGGATCAGGCCAATGGCCCATCCAGTCCAACACTCTCTGTCACGTAAGAACATGAGAGAAGCCCTGTTGGATCAGGCCAGTGGCCCATCCAGTCCAACACTCTGTGTCACATAAGAACGTAAGAGAAGCCCTGTTGGATCAGACCAATGGCCCATCCAGTCCAACACTCTCTGTCACATAAGAACATAAGAGAAGCCCTGTTGGATCAGGCCAACGGCCCATCCAGTCCAACACTCTCTGTCACGTAAGAACATAAGAGAAGCCCTGTTGGATCAGGCCAATGGCCCATCCAGTCCAATACTCTCTGTCACGTAAGAACATAAGAGAAGCCCTGTTGGATCAGGCCAGTGGCCCATCCAGTCCAACACTCTGTGTCACATAAGAACGTAAGAGAAGCCCTGTTGGATCAGACCAACGGCCCATCCAGTCCAACACTCTCTGTCACATAAGAACATAAGGGAAGCCATGTTGGATCAGGACTGTGGCCCATCCAGTCCAACTCTCCGTGTCACATAAGAACATAAGAGAAGCCATGTTGGATCAGGCCAGTGGCCCATCCAGTCCAACACTCTGTGTCACACAGTGGCCAAAAAAACCAGGTGCCATCAGGAGGTCTTTCAGTGGGACCAGGACACTAGAAGCCCTCCCACTGTCCCCACCCCACCCCCCAGCAAGCACCAAGAATACAGAGCATCACTGCCCCAGACAGAAAGTTCCATCTATACCCTGTGGCTAATAGCCACTGATGGACCTCTGCTCCATTTCATAGAATGCCCACGAGTTCTTGTATTGTGAGAAAGGAAAAAAGGACTTCTTTCTCTACTTTCTCCATCGCATGCATAATCTTGTAAACCTCCATCATGTCACCCCGCAGTTGACCTTTCTCCATGCTAAAGAGTCCCAGTCCCAAAAAAGGGTGGTGTGGGCTTCTCCAGGGGTTCATGAGGGATGCTGGGGGTGTGGCAAAGCCCCTGGTGGCTGGCTGGCTGCCTGCTCACCTCATCCAGGGATTGTTATGCAGCTGCACCTCCTATTCAGTGGACAAGGTAGGTGGGGAGGAAGAGGTGGGAACCCTCAGAAAGGTTCAGGAGCTGCATTCCTGTGAGCTCCTGCTGAATCTGAGGTCTGGCTGCAGCCTGGATGAAGGGAAGGGGAGGTAGGGAAGCCCCTACCCCACCAGGAAAGGGCGAATGCGTGTGTGTGGGTGGGGGGGGGGGGGAAAGCACCAGTCGTTTCTGACTCTGGGGTGACGCTGCTTTCACAACGTTTTCACGGCAGACTTTTTTTTTTACAGGGTGGTTTGCCATTGCCTAGCGGCCCCGTGGCGCAGAGTGGTAAAGCAGCAGTGCTGTGGTCTGAACTCTCTGCTCACGACCTTAGTTCGATCCCGGCGGAAGCTGGGTTCAACTAGCTGGCTCCAGGTTGACTCAGCCTCCCATCCTTCTGAGGTCGGTCAAATGAGCACCCAGCTTGCTGGGGGGAAAGCGTAGAGGACTGGGGAAGGCAATGGCAAACCACCCCGTAAAAAAGTCTGCCGTGAAAACGTTGTGAAAGCAACGTCACCCCAGAGTCGGAAACGACCGGTGCTTGCACAGGGGACCTTTCCTTTCCTTTCCTTTCCTTTCCTTTCCTTTCCTTTCCTTTCCTTTCCTTTCCTTTCCTTTCCTTTCCTTTCCTTTCCTTTCCTTTCCTTTCCTTTCCTTGCCATTGCCTTCCCCAGTCTTTTACACTTTCATCCCAGCAAGCTGGGGACTCATTTCACCAACCTCGGAAGGATGGAAGGCTGAGTCAACCTTGGGCCGGCTACCTGAATCCAGCTTCCGCCAGGATCAAACTCCAGTCGTGAGCAGAAAGTTCAGATCACAGTACTGCAGTACTGCTGCTTTATCACTCTGCACCACGGGAAACCACTGTCTAAAATGCAGGGCATGCAAAGGTGCCGATGAGCATGAATGATTCCTTTCTGGGGCTCCCTACGACACCCCCCCCCTCTGAGAATGTAATTTTAATTTCTGCTCATTTACAACAGGCACTTCTCGTCTCTCTGCCCCCCGCAAAGGGTCACGGAGGAAGCGAACAGGTTAAAACACAGGTAAAAAAATTACAGTTTAAAACTCCCCTCCCCTCTGCCTGGGCCAAGCACATGCTCTTCCAAGAATGCCATGCTCATCTCCCCCCCCCCCCCATGACCTACTTGTGAGTAAGCTTTCCCAGGAGGGCTTTCTCCGCTGTTGCTTCTCTGCAGCACCCCCCCCACCCCACATCCAGCAGCAACACTCCCCCCTCCCCTCTTCTCCCACCCCGTCCCCTTGCTCAGCCTGTCTTGCAAACAGCTCTGTGGGCTTAACCCCTCTGGTGCTGCAGACCAATTCTGCTGTTCAGTCGCACAGTTGAGTGCCCTCCCGTCTTCCACCATCCTCCGAAGTCTGCTCAAATTCGCGTTTGTTACATCACTAACGCTGTCCAGCCATCTCCTCTTTTGCCATCCCCTTCTTTGGACTTCTGTCTTTCCCAGCATCAGGGTCTTCTCCGGGGAGGGCTCCCTTCTCATTGGGTGGAGTGTTTGAGCTTCAGCTTCAGCATCTGACCTTCCAGGGAACAGTCTGGGTTGATTTCCCTTGGGACTGACTGATTTGGATCTCCTTGCAGTCCAAGGGACTCTCCAGAGCCTTCTCCAGCATCTATTCTTCTGCGCTCGGCCTTCCTTATGGTCCAGCTCTCACAGCCATACATTACTACTGGGAATACCATCACTTTGACTATCCGGACTTTTGTTGGCAGGGTGATGTCTTTACTTTTTATTCTACTGCCCAGGTTCACCATAGCTGTCCTCCCAAGGAGCAAACGTCTTTTAATTTCATGGCTGCAGTCACCATCTGCAGTGATCTTGGATCCCAGAAATGTGAAGTCTGTCACTACTTCCATGTCTTCCCCTTCTATCTGCCAAGGTGTGATGGGGCCGGATGCCATGATCTTGGGTTTTTTTGATGTTGAGTTTCAAGCCTACTTTTGTGCTCTCCTCTTTCACCCTCAACAAGAGGTTCTTTAGGTCCTCCTCACTTTCTGCCATTAGAGTGGCGTCATCTGCATATCTGAAGTTGTTGATGTTTTCCCCTGCAATCTTTAATTCCGGCTTTTCCTTCACCCTGGCCAGCATTCCGCATGATGTACTCTGCATATAAATTAAATAAGCAGGGTGACAATATACATCCTTGTCGAACTCTTTTTCCTATTCTAAACCAATCAGTTGTTCCATATGGAAAATGCTGATTGCCCTTTCTAGACCCGGATGGTCATGATGGAATTCTTCAGCCAGTGGCGCCCTATGCTGCTCAGTGGGGCTCCTCTGGAGTAATTCTGCTGCAGGGGATTGCACTCCTGGGATCTTCCTTGCAGTTCAGCCATCTCAGAAAATGGCACAGCTGAGGGTTTTTTAAAAAAATGACTATTCCTAGGAAACTGGTTTTAAGATTGCATTAAGATTACAAGCATAGCCAGCTTTAAGAGGGGACTGGATCAACATACAGAGCAGAGGTCCATCAGTGGCTCTTAGCCACAGCCTATTGTTGGAACTGTCTGGGGCAGTGATGCTCTGTATTCTTGATGCTGGGGGGGCACAGTGGGAGGGCTTCTAGTGTCTTGGCCCCACTGATGGACCTCCTGATGGTTCCTGGCTTTTTTGGCCACTGTGTGACACAGAGTATTGGACCGAATGGGCCACTGGCCTGATCCAACATGCTTCACTTATGTCTGGGGCAGTGATGCTCTGTATTCTTGGTGGAGCAGCAGTAGGAGGGCTTCTAGTGTCCTGGCCCCACTGATGGACCTCCTGATGGCACTTGGGGTTTTTTGGCCACTGTGTGACACAGAGTATTGGACCGAATGGGCCACTGGCCTGATCCAACAGGGCTTCTCTTATGTTCTTATGTGACACAGAGTATTGGACCGAATGGGCCACTGGCCTGATCCAACATGCTTCACTTATGTCTGGGGGCTGTGATGCTCTGTATTCTTGGTGGGGCAGCAGTAGGAGGGCTTCTAGTGTCCTGGCCCCACTGATGGACCTCCTGATGGTTCCTGGTTTTTTTGGCCACTGTGTGACACAGAGTATTGGACCGAATGGGCCACTGGCCTGATCCAACATGCTTCACTTATGTCTGGGGCAGTGATGCTCTGTATTCTTGGTGGGGCAGCAGTAGGAGGGCTTCTAGTGTCCTGGCCCCACTGACGGATCTCCTGATGGCACTTGGGTTTTTTTGGCCACTGTGTGACACAGAGTATTGGACCGAATGGGCCATTGGCCTGATCCAACATGGCTTCACTGATGGTCTTATGTCTGGGGCAGTGATGCTCTGTATTCTTGGTGGGGCAGCAGTAGGAGGGCTTCTAGTGTCCTGGCCCCACTGACGGATCTCCTGATGGCACTTGGGTTTTTTTGGCCACTGTGTGACACAGAGTATTGGACCGAATGGGCCATTGGCCCTGATCCAACATGGCTTCACTGATGGTCTTATGTCTGGGGCAGTGATGCTCTGTATTCTTGGTGGGGCAGCAGTAGGAGGGCTTCTAGTGTCCTGGCCCCACTGACGGATCTCCTGATGGCACTTGGGAGTTTTTTGGCGACTGTGTGATACAGCTTTAAATCTCTGCTCCCTGGCATTACATTTTATGACACATATGGACCGGCCCAATAAGGTCTAATTTATGTCAGATCCGACCCTCATAACCAATGAGTTTAACAACTAGAGGTAGAAATATCTGGCAGGGGAAACCTAAGATAAGCTTGATCTGAGTGAAGGAAGCCCCCTCACCTGTCCTGCCTCAGAAGGAAACCTTTGGCCAGGGCCACCGTCTGGGAACTGGTCTCCGGCCCACATCCTCTGACCCAGCCCTGCATTTCCTGGGGCAGGAGAGTCAGGAACTGCTCCAGGATCACCAGGTCCAGGATCTGCTTCTTGGTGTGCCTCTCCGGCTTCAGCCACTGGTTGCAAAGTCTGTGGAGCTGGCTGCAAACCTCTCAGGGCCCATCGGCCTCATGGTAGCGGAACTGCCGGAAGCACTGGCAATGTCCATCTGAGGCCATGGTGTCCTTAGTCAGAATCTCCAGCACAATTCTCTCCCAGAACTCAACACCACCCCCTGCTTGGACGGGACAGGGACTGTTGCTTGATCTCTGGTCATTTCCTTCTGGGTCCTCCTCCACCATCTCCTTCCCCTTCTCTTAGAATCATAGAGTTGGAAAGGACCGCCAGGGTCATCTCGTCCAACCCCCTGCACAATGCAGGAAACTCACAAACACCTCCCCCTAAATCCACAGGATCTTCATTGCTGTCATATGGCCATCCAGCCTCTCCTTAAAAACCTCCAAGGAAGGAGGGTCCAATTTCAAAGAATCATAGAGTTAGAAGGAACCTCTAGGGTCATCTAGTCCAACCCCCTGCACAATGCAGGAAACTCACAAATGCCTCCCCCTAAATTCACAGGATCTTCATTGCTGTCAGATGGCCATCCAGCCTCTCCTTAAAAACCTCCAAGGAAGGAGGGCCCAATTTCATAGAATCATAGAGTTAGAAGGGACCTCCAGCGTCATCTAGTCCAACCCCCTGCACAATGCAGGAAACTCACAAACATCTCCCCCTAAATTCACAGGATCTTCATTGCTGTCAGATGGCCATCTAGCCTCTGTTTAAAAACCTCCAATGAAGGAGAATGCACCACCTCCCGAAGAATCATAGAGTTGGAAGGGACCTCCAGGGTAATCTAGTCCAACCCCCTGCACAATGCAGGAAACTCACAAATACCTCCCTCTAAATTCACAGGATCTTCATTGCTGTCAGATGGCCATCCAGCCTCTCCTTAAAAACCTCCAAGGAAGGAGGGCCCAATTCCATAGAATCATAGAGTTAGAAGGGACCTCTAGGGTCATCTAGTCCAACCCCCTGCACAATGCAGGAAACTCACAAATGCCTCCCCCTAAATTCACAGGATCTTCATTGCTGTCAGATGGCCATCCAGCCTCTCCTTAAAAACCTCCAAGGAAGGAGGGCCCAATTCCATAGAATCATAGAGTTAGAAGGGACCTCTAGGGTCATCTAGTCCAACCCCCTGCACAATGCAGGAAACTCACAAATGCCTCCCCCTAAATTCACAGGATCTTCATTGCTGTCAGATGGCCATCCAGCCTCTCCTTAAAAACCTCCAAGGAAGGAGGGCCCAATTTCATAGAATCATAGAGTTAGAAGGGACCTCCAGCGTCATCTAGTCCAACCCCCTGCACAATGCAGGAAACTCACAAACATCTCCCCCTAAATTCACAGGATCTTCATTGCTGTCAGATGGCCATCCAGCCCCTCCTTAAAAACCTCCAAGGAAGGAGGGTCCAATTTCATAGAATCATAGAGTTAGGACCTCTAGGGTCATCTAGTCCAACCCCCTGCACAATGCAGGAAATTCACAAACACCTCCCCCTAAATTCACAGGATCTTCATTGCTGTCAGATGGCCATCCAGCCTCTGTTCCAAAACCTGCAAGGAAGGAGAGCCCACCACCTCCCAAGGAAGCCTGTTCCACTGAGGAACCGCTCTAATGGTCAGGAAGTTCTTCCTAACGTTGAGCCGGAAACTCTTTTGATTTAATTTCAACCCATCGGTTCTGGTCCTACCTTCCGGGGCCACAGAAAACAATTCCACCCCATCCTCTATAGGACAGCCCTCGAGTCCTGAGCCACTTTGTGGGAAGGGCGGGATATAAGTTATAGAATAAATTAAATAAATAAATAAATAAAGATGGTGATCCTATCACCTCTCAGCCGCCTCCTCTCCAGGCTGAACATCCCCAGCTCCTTCAACCTTTCCTCATAGGTCTCGGTCTCCAGACCCCTCACCATCTTCATCGTTCTCCATCTCTATTGGGCTCTTTAAAAACCTGTTGCAGATCGTATGATCTGGGCATCAGTCCATCCTGGGGAGGGTGGTGGGCTCAGTCTCAGTGTGTAAACTGGATCTAGGGACAAAATGTCTCCTCCGCGGGCTTTTGGCAAGAGCTCTGTCTCAACAGCAGGTGGCGGGGAAGGGGCAGAGGGGTGTCTCTCCAGGTCAGGGCAGAGGGCTGCAGTCTGGATGAAGGGGTGGGGGTCAGGGAAGGGTCAATTCTTTGTGTGTGGGGGGGGGGACACAGGCTACAATGCACTGCATGCGAAGGAGCTGATTGGTACGCATGACTCCTTTCTCGGCCTCCTTACAACCCCAGTGCCTGAGAAGTTTTTTTTTTTTTTAAATTTGTACTCATTTACAAAATGCTGGAGAAGACTCTTGAGAGTCCCTTGGACTGCGAGAAGATCCAGTCCTAAGGCAAATCAACCCCGACTGTTCCCTGGAAGGTCAGATGCTGAAGCTGAAGATCCAATACTTTGGCCACCAAATGAGAAGGGAGCACTCCCTGGAGAAGACCCTGATGCTGGGAAAGAAAGAAGGCAAAAGAAGAAGGGGACGGCAAAAGAGGAGATGGCTGGACAGCGTTCCTGATGTAACAAACATGAATTTGAGCAGACTTCGGAGGATGGTGGAAGACAGGAGGGCCTGGCGTGACTTGGTCCGTGGGGTCGCAAAGAGCAGGACAACAACAAAACAAAACGCATAGGCTTAATGCTTGATATCTAAACAAAAGATTTGTGTAAAGCGGTCTCGATTAGCATAGAAGTAAGACAAAAGATGCCTGGCTGGAGCAGGAAGGCAGAGAAGATTAGCCATTAGCCGAAGATTAAGACGTGAGCAATACTTCACCTGGGAACCCATTGTCTTTATGCATTCCATTGCTGGGTGCGGGGGAAGGACGGTGGTTTGCCTGGAGGATGCCTGTGTTGCAACCTGGATGCCTGTGTTGCAACCTTATGCAGTTAGACAAGCCCCCCGGAGTTCTCTGGTCTTTGCAGAGAGTGGCTTCACTTGGCCTGTTTCTGACAAGGAACTTCCAGTTCACGTCAGGAAATGGGGACCCCACTGCCTGTTGGGCTGCTCCCATGAGGTAGGCACTTTAGCCCCTCTTGGTTACAACTTAACACGGCTAACTTTCTGGAATTTAGAGATCAGAAGAAGAAGAAGACTGCAGATTTATACCCCGCCCTTCTCTCTGAATCTCAGATTCACAGAGCAATTTACAATTTCCTCTATCGGGGGTGGCCAACGGTAGCTCTCCAGATGTTTTTTGCCTACAACTCCCATCAGCCCCAGTCATTGGCCATACTGCCCTATATAAAAATGCAGTTCCTGCGCAAGATCCTTCCCTCTCATAGGCTAAAACAGATCCTTCCCTCTAATAGGCTGTTTTTTCACACATTGTTGGATAATTCACTCTTACTATAGCAGGGGTGGCCAATGGTAGCGCTCCAGATGTTTTTTTTGCCTACAACTCCCATCAGCCCCAGCCAGCATAGCCAATGGCTGGGGCTGATGGGAGTTGTAGGCAAAAAAAATCCGGAGAGCTACCACTGGCCACCCCTGTCCTATATCTCTCTCCCCCAAAACAGACACCCTGTGAGGTGGGTGGGACTGAGAGGACTCTCACAGCAGCTGCCCTTTCAAGGACAACTCCTACCAGAACTATGGCTGACCCAAGGCCATTCCAGCAGCTGCAAGTGGAGGAGTGGGGAATCGAATCCAGTTCTCCCAGATAAGAGTCCGCACACTTAACCACTACACCAAACTGGCTCTCAGAAGCTACTTCTTCACCAGACAGGGGAGTCTGTCAGAAGCCAAACTTAACACACACTTATTTCTCACCACGCTTCTAGAAGTATAAAAGGTAAAGGTAGTCCCCTGCACAAGCACCAGTCATTTTTGACTCTGGGGTGACATTGCTTTCACAACGTTTTCACAGCAGACTTTTTAAGGGGCGGTTTGCCATTGCCTTCCCCAGTCTTTTACACTTTTCCCCCAGCAAGCTGAGTACTCATTTTACTGACCTTGGAAGGATGGAAGGCTGAATCAACCTGGAGCCGGCTACCTGTAAACCCAGCTTCCACTGGGGATCGAACTCAGGTCGTGACTCAGAGGGCTCCGACTGCAGTACTGCAGCTTTACCACTCTGTGCCACAGGGCTCTTTTCTAGAACCATACACGGTGGGAAATGCATTCAAATAAATCAAAACAGCAACTTCCAGCTAAATGCCAAGGTGAACGTGTGGAGCAAACAGATGTTGGATTGAGAAAGAAAAACAGTCAACTTGACACATCCCCTCCTAATATGACTAAAAAAAATGATCTCGCCCTCACCATTCGCCTTTCTCTCCGAATCAGAGACCCAGAGTGGATGACAATCTCCTTTCCCATCCTCCCCCACAACAGACACCCTGTGAGGTGGGTGGGGCTGAGAGGCCTCTCACAGCAGCTGCCCTTTCATGGACAGAGGCTCAGAGCGACCTACAATCTCCTTTCCCTTCCTCCCCCCACAACAGACACCCTGTGAGGTTGGTGGGGCTGAGCGAGCTCTCACAAAAGGTGCCCTTTCAAGGACCACTCCTCCGAGAGCCATCTTGCCCAAAGCTGTTTTGGAGTGAAGTTGAATTTTGCAAATCAGGTGGGATGGCCGCCATTTCCACTGCCAGTCCAGGCGGAGACTGCAAAACCCTTTCCCCTGCAGGGCTAGCTTTCTGAGTGCGGGGAGAATTGAATTCAGAGCTGGCGTCTCTCCCTTGCTGTCAGGCACATCATGCCCTCCCATTAGAGCCTTCCTGCCTCATTCCCCACACAGTCTCCTTAAAGGGGGGGGGGGCAGGCAGGAGGGTCTCGACTTCCCCCAGAGGGGAGGAGGGAGGGGTGTGGTTCAGACAGGGTAAAAGACTCCTCTCCCTGGAAGGGGTGGGCAGAGTTTGCAAGGAATCACTTCCAGGATAAGAGGGGAATGGATCATTAAGGAAGGTGAGATGCCCCCCCCCCATATAGAATGGCCAGTTGAGGGGAGAGACTTGGGGCCAAACTCTCCCGAGCCTTGATGCGTCAAATCTTGAATTGTGCCTTGAATTGAGAAAATGCGTGTGGGGCAAAAATAGAGTTGCCAATCCCCAGGTGGGGGCAGGGGATCCCCCGTTTTGAGGCCCTCCCCCCCCCGCTTCAGGGTCGTCGGAAAACGGGGGGAGGGGAGGGAAATGTCTGCTGGGAACTCTGTTATTCCCTATGGAGATTTATTCCCATACAAAATCATGGAAAATTGATCTGCGGGTATCTGGGGCTCTGGGGGAGCTGTTTTTTGGGGTAGAGGCACCAAATTTTCAGTATAGCATCTAGTGCCCCTCTTCAAAACACCCCCCAAGTTTCAAAAAGGTTGGACCAGGGGGTCCAATTCTATGAGCCCCCAAAGAAGGTGCCCCTATCCTTCATTATTTCCTAAGGAAGGATGGAATTGAAAAGGTGTGCCGTCCCTTTAAATGTGATTGCCAGAACTCCCTTTGGAGTTCAATGATGCTTGTCACAGCCTTGATCTTGGCTCCACCCCTCATGTCTCCTGGCTCCACCCCCCAAAGTCTCCTGGCTCCACCCCCAAAGCCCCCAGATATTTCTGGAATTGGACTTGGCAACCCTAAAAAAAGGGTTTCCCACCCTCTTTCTTTCTCTCTCCCCCAGGCAGAAGGACCCCCCCAGATGCCTCCTCCACCATCTCCTCTGTGTGCTGAAGGGAAAAGAACCACCATGCAGCCAGCTCAGGTATGGCTGGGGATTACTGGCAGGATCACTGGTGTGAAAGAACAAGGAGGCTTTCTTCATAAGAACATAAGAGAAGCCATGTTAGATCAGGCCAATGGCCCATCCAGTCCAACATTCTGTGTCACACAGCGGCCAAATATATACACACACACACACACACACACACACTGTGGCTAATAGCCACTGATGGAACTTCTGCTCCATATTTTTATCTAACCCCCTCTTGAAGGTGGCCATGCTTGTGGCCGCCACCACCTCCTGTGGCAGTGAATTCCACATGTTAATCACCCTTTGGGTGAAGAAGTACTTCCTTTTATCCGTTTTAACCTGTCTGCTCAGCAATTTCATCGAATGCCCACGAGTTCTTGTATTGTGAGAAAGGGAGAAAAGTACTTCTTTCTCTACTTTCTCCATCCCATGCATTATCTTGTAAACCTCTATCATGTCACCCCTCAGTCGACGTTTCTCCAAGCTAAAGAGCCCTAAGCGTTTCAACCTTTCTTCATAGGGAAGGTGTTCCAGCCCTTTAATCATTCTAGTTGCCCTTTTCTGAACTTTCTCCAATGCTATAATATCCTTTTTGAGGTGCGGCGACCAGAACTGCACACAGTACTCCAAATGAGACCGCACCATCGATTTATACAGGGGCATTATGATACTGGCTGATTTGTTTTCAATTCCCTTCCTAATAATTCCCAGCATGGCGTTGGCCTTTTTTATTGCAATCGCACACTGTCTTGACATTTTCAGTGAATTATCTACCATGACCCCAAGATCTCTCTCTTGGTCAGTCTCTGCCAGTTCACACCCCAGCAACTTGTATTGGTAGCTGGGATTCTTGGCCCCAATGTGCATTACTTTGCACTTGGCCACATTGAACCGCATCTGCCACGTTGACGCCCACTCACCCAGCCTCAACAGATCCCTTTGGAGTTCCTCACAATCCTCTCTGGTTCTCACCACCCTGAACAATTTAGTGTCATCCGCAAATTTGGCCACTTCACTGCTCACTCCCAACTCTAAATAATTTATGAACAAGTTAAAGAGCATGGGACCCAGTACCGAGCCCTGCGGCACCCCACTGCTTACCGTCCTCCACTGCGAACTGCCCATTTATACTCACTCTCTGCTTCCTATTACTCAGCCAGTTTTTGATCCACGAGAGGACCTGTCCTTTTACTCCATGACTCTCAAGCTTTCTATGGAGCCTTTGATGAGGAACTTTATCAAAAGCTTTCTGGAAGTCAAGGTAAACAACATCTATCGGGTCTCCTTTGTCCACATGTTTGTTCACCCCCTCAAAGAAATGTAACAGGTTAGTGAGGCAAGATCTTCCCTACAGAACCCATGCTGAGTCTTCTCTACTGTAATGCTCAGAGGATCGGGCTTCGGGTTGCCAATCCCCAGGTGGGGGCAGGGGACACCCCCCCCCCGGCCATTTGGAGGCCCTTCCCCCGCTTCAGGGTCATGAGAAAGCGGGGGGGGGGGGGGAGGGAAATGTCTGCTGGGTATTATTCCCTAAGGAGACTTATTCCTATAGAAAATAACGGAATTGATCCGTGGGTATCTGGGGTGCTGGGTGGGCTGTGTCTTGAGGTAGAGGCACCAGATGTTCAGCAAAGCATCCCGTACCTCTCCCCAAAATACCCCCCAAGTTTCAAAAAGTTTGGACCAGGTGGTCCAATTCTATGGTGCCCCTATCCTTCATTATTTCCTACGGAGGGTGTAACGGCCCGACCCACGGTGTGGCCGAGGTTGTGGGCGGACAGCTAGAATGGTGGCTCAAATATTTACAAAAGCCAGGCCCAAACAAGAGCCTGGGGTAGTACTGCCACCAGACTGAGTATTCCGGAGCCCTGAAGTCCTCAGTCAAACCTCAGACTCACTGGGATTATACTAGGGAAGGCCAAGCCACTTCCAAGTAGCAAGGAGTTCCTAGAGTTGCCAAGTCCAATTTAAGAAATATCTGGGAACTTTGGGGGTGGAGCCAGGAGACATTAGGGGTGGAGCCAAGATCAAAGCTGTGACAAGCATCATTGAACTCCAAAGGGAGCTCTGGCCATCACATTTAAAGGGACGGCACACCTTTTCAATTCCTTCCTTCCATAGGAAATTATGAAGGATAGGGGCACCTTCTTTGGGGGCTTATAGAATTGGACCCCCTGGTCCAATCTTTTTGAAACTTGGGGGGTACTTTGGGGAGAGGCACTAGATGCTATACTGAAAATTCGGTGCCTCTACCTCAAAAAACAGCCCCCCCAGAGCCTCAGATACCTGCGGATCAATTCTTTATTATTTTCTATGGGAATAAATCTCCCTAGGGAATAATAGAGTTCCCAGCAGACATTTCCCTCCCCCCCCCCCCCCGCTTTCTGATGACCCTGAAGCGGGGGGAGGGCCTCCAAACCGGGGGATCCCCTGCCCCCACCTGGGGATTGGCAACCCTAGGAGTTCCCCGGGCAAAACAATATATTTTTGGTAGTCAGGCAATTCCCGAGGCAAATGGGCAAGATTTTGGCAAAAGGTGTTGTACCCTTCCAAACAAAAGACAAAAGTCTCTTTCTTTTTTAAACAAGAAGAAGAGTTTCATTAAAGAATAAGCAAAATAATTAGCTTCAGGAGTTATGAGCCAGAAAATAAGTACGTTGTGAAATATACTTATCTACAACAGTTCAGCGGGTTCCACATTTCAAAGTTAAGGCAATGAAAAGTCCAAGAGAAAGCCAAAAAGCAACCGGAATGCAGGTCCCAACGATAATCAGCTGGTCCAAAAGGCAAAGGAGAGTAGTTCCACACCCATGCACCCGGCGCGGTTCCCAACTCCCAGCAACAAGACAAAGAAAGTTGAATTTTTTTATTCCTATAGGACCCTCGTGGGATAGTTCTAACAATCCAATCAAAAATCTGTCAGGTCTTCTCTTTTCCTCCTGACAGGCCAATTAAAAGCCAGGTGAGTTATGTCAATTCGACTAATCATAGCCAGCCTGCAGTACTGGTCAAGGTGAGTCTTAGGGCAAAACAACTCTAATTGGATGCTAATCAGGGAGACAGCAACGAGGTGACTCCCTTCTGTTTAGGGTTGCCAAGTCCAATTAAAGAAATATCTGGGGACTTTGGGGGTGGAACCAGGAGACTTTGGGGGTGGAGCCAGGAGACATTAGGGGTGGAACCAAGATCAAGGCTGTGACGAGCATAATTGAACTCCAAAGGGACTTCGGACCATTGCATTTAAAGGGACAGCACACCTTTTCAATTCCTTCCTTCCATAGAAAATAATGAGGGATAGGGGTACCTTCTTTCGGGGCTCATAGAATTGGACCCCCTGGTCCAATCTTTTTGAAACTTGGGGGGTATTTTGGGGAGAGGCACTAGATGCTATACTGAAAATTTGGTGCCTCTACCCCTAAGCACAGCCCCCCCCCCGAGCCCCAGCTACCTGCAGATCAATTCTCCATGATTTTCTATGGGAATAAATCTCCGTAGGGAATAACAGAGTTCCCAGCAGACATTTCCCTCCCCTCCCCCCCCCCCGCTTTCTAACGACACTGAAGTGGGGGGAGGGCCTCCAAAGCGGAGGATCACCTGCTCCCACCTGGGGATTGGCAACCCTACTTCTGTTCCCAAAGCAAAGAGCTTACAGGTGCGGCTAATCTCAAGGCCCACACTAAACAGCATGACCTTTTTTCTTTCCAATTTACTAGGCCTTGCAAAGAAATTTTTTCCCTGATAAAAATTTACAAGCGGCTTCAGGCCTGCTCAAGCCAAAAGCCACAAGGAACCATCTTTTTATTTGGCTTGCAGCATTACAGAGGGGTTTAAAAGGTGCACGGTCCCTTTCAATGCGATGGCCAGAACTCCCTCTGGAGTTCAATGATGCTTGTCCCAGCCTTGCTCCTGGCTCCGCCCCCAAAGCCTCCTGGCTCCGCCCCCAAAGCCTCCTGGATCCACCATTGGACTTGGCAACCCTAAATTCAGGCTCCTTCCCATTAATTCTGGTATTCCTCACTGGGAAGACAGAAAATCAGTCAGCGGAGGGATGGTGGCTCAGTGGTAGAGCATCTGCTTGGTAAGCAGAAGGTCCCAGGTTCAATCCCCGGCATCTCCAACTCAGAAGGGTCCAGGCAAATAGGTGTGAAAAACCTCAGTCTGAGACCCTGGAGAGCCACTGCCAGTCTGAGTAGACAATACTGACTTTGATGGACTGAGGGTCTGATTCAGTATAAGGCAGCTTCATAGGTTCATATATGACTAGGATGCTTTCTGCAGAGACGCAGGACAATTAGAGCCTGACTTTTGATTTGGCCCAACTCCAAATGTCTCTGTAACAATATTGAATTCCCCACAGAAACCTCGTTTGTCCTTCATCATCTGGACATCTCTTAGGGTTGCCAAGTCCAAATTCAAGAAATATCTGGAGACTTTGGGGGTGGAGCCAGGAGATGTTAGGGGTGGAGCCAAGTTCAAGACTGTGACAAGCAGAATTGAACTCCAAAGGGAGCTCTGGCCCTCACATTGAAAGAGACGGCACACCTTTTCAACGCCTTCCTTCCATAGGAAATAATGAAGGATAGGGGCACCTTCTTTTGGGGCTCATAGAATTGGACCCCCTGGTCCAATCTTTTTGAAACTTGGGGGGTATTTTGCAGAGAGGCACTGGATGCTATACTGAAAATTTGGTGCCTCTACCTAAAAAAACAGCCCCCCCCCAGAGCCCCAGATACCTGTGGATCAATTCTCCATTATTTTCTATGGGAAATAGTCTCCATAGGGAATCATGAGTACCCAGCAGACATTTCCCTCCCGTCTCCCCCGCTTTCTGATGACCCTGAAGCGGGGGGGGGGGAGGCCTCCAAACTGGGGGATCCCCTGCCCCCACCTGGGGATTGGCAACCCTAACATCTCTGGCCTCTTCCCTAACAGGCTGCTAACCCATTGAGGCCGAGGACAGACCCTTTAGTCCGAAAATGCTCTCAAACACAGCTGGGGACGGGGGAATAGAGATGTCTGCATGGGCTTGTCACCTCTTCTTGCTGCTCTTTCCAGTGGTGTAAAGAAAACCTTCCTCCTCCTTCTTGCAGGCAGGAGTGTCCTTTGAGGAGGTGGCCGTGCACTTCACCTCGGGGGAGTGGGCCCTGCTGCGCCCAGCCCAGAGAGCTCTCTACAAGGAAGTCATGCTGGAGAATTATGGGAACGTGGCGTCTCTGGGTGAGGATCCTTTGCTCCTTCTTGCTCTGAGGAATGACTATAAGGAGGAAGGAGGGGGCCAGGCTGTGTGTCTTGGTCTCAGTGACTGGTTTCTGCTTCCCTCCGCTCTCCTTCTTCCGATGTGGGGAGGGGTTCTGGGTGCTCCTTGCAGAGAGGGAGCCCCTTCCTGGCACTTCTGGGCCTGAGCCAAGTGAGAGGGCATCGGAAGAGGTGTCAGAGGAGGCCTGGGGTGGAGATGGTGGGGCGGTGTAAGCAGGGCCTTCCCTCCAGTCTGGGCCTGGCCTTACCTGGGCTGAGATGTGGCTGTGGAAGGAAGGACTCTGCTGTCTTTTCTGCCATTTTGATTCTCAGCTGGCGTTTCCATTTCAGCTTGGCACGGAAGGGGCATAGAACTGCCAGCACCCCTTTTGTTCTCTAGGCCAGGGGTGGCCAAACCGTGGCTTGTGGCTTTCACACACATCGTGGGGCTCTCGAAACCCCCATCGTCCCATCAGACTGATTTTTAGCACCAAGCTAATTTTTTGACGGTTTGAACTACAGAATGTGCAATTTTATAATATGTATTGATTTTAATTGTTTGCTGTGATTTTATACTGTGAGCCGCTCTGAGGCTGTTTCGGCGGGGAGGGCGAGATAGAAATCAAATCAAATCAATCAATCAATAAATCAATAAATCATCTGTCTTGGAGAAGGCATTAGTCCCTTTAAATCACTTCTCCAAACCAAGCCACCAGTTGCTAGGAAAATGCTTTTAAAGTTAAAGTTGCTTTCTTTCCACTTCTCCTTGCCCACCTATTCTCCTTCCTTCCGTCCTTCATTCCTTCCTCCTTCCCTCCAATATTTCACATTCCTATCTTGTTGGCTCTTAAACATCTGACATTTATTCTTTGTGGCTCTTATGTTAAGCGAGTTTGGTCACCCCTGGTCTAGAAGAAGATATTGGATTTATATCCCGCCCTCCACTCCAAAGAGTCTCAGAGCGGCTCACAATCTCCTTTCCCTTCCTCCCCCACAACAGACACCCTGTGAGGTGGGTGGGGCTGGAGAGGACTCTCACAGCAGCTGCCCTTTCAAGGACAGAGGCTCAGAGCAGCCTTCAATCTCCTTTCCCTTCCTCCCCCACAACAGACACCCTGTGAGGTGGGTGGGGCTGGAGAGGACTCTCACAGCAGCTGCCCTTTCAAGGACAGAGTCTCAGAGCGGCTCACAATCTCCTTTCCCTTCCTCCCCCACAACAGACACCCTGTGAGGTGGGTGGGGCTGGAGAGGGCTCTCCCAGCAGCTGCCCTTTCAAGGACAGAGGCTCAGAGCAGCCTACAATCTCCTTTCCCTTCCTCCCCCACAACAAACACCCTGTGAGGTGGGTGGGGCTGAGAGAGCTCTCCCAGAAGCTGCCCTTTCAAGGACAGAGGCTCACAGCAGCTGTCCTTGAAAGGGCAGCTGCTGTGAGAGCCCTCTCAGCCCCACCAATTTTCTCCTCCATCCAGATGGTAATCGGTATTGGTAGTCAGTGGTATCAGTGCTGTCAACGTTGGGAGGCCTGTTGTGTGTTTCTCTAGGGACACTCAGTCTGGCATGGAATTAGATCCAAATGGGGAGCCATGTTCGTCCGTCTGTAGCAGCAGAAAAGAGCCAAAGTCGTGTTGCACCTTAAAGACTTACTCAGAGAAAATCATCTAGGTTAGTGTGTGAAAGTTCATAAACTGTCACAGAAAAGGAAAGGCCTTATAATGGCATTGTCCTTATCAATGTTCCCTTTAAGGGGTCTTAGGGGATCATACGCTGAACATGAGCCAACAGTGTGATGCGGTGGCTAAAAAGGCCAATGCAATTTTGGGCTGTATCAACAGAAGTATAGTGTCCATCACGTGATGCGATGGTATCGCTTTACTTTGCTCTGGGAAGACCTCACCTGGAGTATTGTGTTCAGTTTTGGGCAACGCGTTTTAAGAAGGATATAGACAAGCTGGAACAGGTCCAGAGGAGGGCGACGAAGATGGTTAGGGGTCTGGAGACCTATGAGTCCTATGAGGAAAGGTTGGAGCTGGGGATGTTTCACCTGGAGAGGAGGCGGCTGAGAGATGGTATAAGAACATAAGAGAAGCCATGTTAGATCAGGCCAATGGCCCATCCAGTCCAATACTCTGTGTCACACAGTGGCCCAAAAAAATTATATATATATATATATATATATATATATATATATATATATATATATATATATATATATATATATATATATATATATGTGTGTGTGTGTGTGTATATATATATATATATATTTATATATATATACACACACACATATACACACTGTGGCTAATAGCCACTGATGGACCTCTGCTCCATATTTTTATCTAACCCCCTCTTGAAGGTGGCTATGCTTGTGGCCGCCACCACCTCCTGTGGCAGTGAATTCCACATGTTAATCACCCTTTGGGTGAAGAAGGACTTCCTTTTATCCGTATGATCACCATCTTCAATACTTGAAGGGCTGTCATATAGAGGATGGTGTTGAATTGTTTTCTGTGGCCCCGGAAGGTAGGACCAGAACCAATGGGTTGAAATTAAATCAAAAGAGTTTCTGGCTCAACCTTAGGAAGAACTTCCTGACCGTTAGAGCGGTTCCTCAGTGGAACAGGCTTCCTCAGGAGGTGGTGGGCTCTCCTTCCTTGGAGGTTTTCAAACAGAGGCTAGATGGCCATCTCACAGCAATGAAGATCCTGTGAATTTAGGGGGAGGTGTTTGTGAGTTTCCTGCATTGTGCAGGGGGTAGGACTAGATGACCCTGGAGGTCCCTTCCAACTCTATAGTTCTATGAGTCTAGGTTTTCAAACAGAGGCTAGATGGCCATCTGACAGCAATGAAGATCCTGTGAATTTAGGGGGAAGTGTTTGTGAGTTTCCTGCATTGTGTATGGGGTTGGACTAGATGACCCTGGAGGTCCCTTCCAACTCTATAGTTCTATGATTCTAGTTTTTCAAACAGAGGCTAGATGGCCATCTGACAGCAATGAAGATCCTGTGAATTTAGGGAGTTTCTTGCATTGTGCAGGGGGTTGGACTAGATGACCTTGGAGGTCCCTTTTCAAACAGAGGCTAGATGGCCATCTGACAGCAATGAAGATCCTGTGAATTTAGGGGGAGGTGTTTGTGAGTTTCCTGCATTGTGCGGGGGGTTGGATTAGATGACCCTGGAGGTCCCTTCCAGCTCTATGATTCCTCGGGAGGTGGTTGGTTCTCCTTCCTTGGAGGTTTCTCAACAGAGGCTAGATGGCCATCTGACAGCAATGAAGATCCTGTGAATTTAGGGAGTTTCCTGCATTGTGCAGGGGGTTGGACTAGATGACCTTGGAGGTCCCTTCCAACTCTATAGTTCTATGATTCTAGGTTTTCAAACAGAGGCTAGATGGCCATCTGACAGCAATGAAGATCCTGTGAATTTAGGGGGAGGTGTTTGTGAGTTTCCTGCATTGTGCGGGGGGTTGGATTAGATGACCCTGGAGGTCCCTTCCAGCTCTATGATTCCTCGGGAGGTGGTTGGTTCTCCTTCCTTGGAGGTTTCTCAACAGAGGCTAGATGGCCATCTGACAGCAATGAAGATCCTGTGAATTTAGGGGGAGGTGTTTCTGAGTTTCCTGCATTGTGCAGGGGGTTGGACTAGATGACCCTGGAGGTCCCTTCCCGCTCTATAGTTCTATGATTCTAAGCTGCAGAGTCTTGCGAGCAAAAATTCTACTTTGTGAGCTACTGGCATTAAAATTGTGGACTCCTGGCATTCAGGTGGTGAGCCTCTGCATAAATTATTGTGCCTTGGGGGCCGTCCTTCCTGAACAAAGACAAAAAAACAGGGTGAGCTGGAGGTTTAAAGTCTGTGAGCTGGCTCACGCTCACTCAGCTGCGAGGGAACGCTGGTCCTTATACGGTATGGCAGGAAGCAAGACAACCAGCCGTTTGTATAAGTGGGTTAAAGGGAGACGTGAACCGAGGGCAATGTTTTGAGTTGGCAAGCATTATTGCTTATATTAAATTGCAGCTGGAAGTTTTCTGGAAGGCATAACATTAGATGAAAATAGAGATCAGTGGTGAGGTTCAAGCCTTTAAAAGCCCTGGGTTTTTGAGCAGAGGCAGCTGATGGGATCAGAGAGTGTCCCTAGGCTGGTCAGGCCAAAGAAATGGGACTTGGGAGGGACTTAGATTTTAAATGGGAAAATGTAGACGAATAGGGTGAACTCGCTGTGGGGACTTCTATTTTTCATAATGCTCTCTGCTTTGTTGTAGAACTGTGCTTTACGGGTGACTGAATTTTTGGTGGAAGTTCTCTTAACCGTTTTCTGTTTTGCTTCTCGATCCATGTATTTTGAGCCTTCTGTCTAAAGGAGAAACTTGGAGTTTAATAAACTGTTTTGCTTCTCCAACCTTGGAGCCTAATAACGTTTATCGATGAGGACTTAAAACTTATTAGCGAGTATGTATTAGCCTCCTGATAACTGCAGGTTTTGAGTTTGGGTTTGTGTTGCTGTGGGTAGAAGAAGAAGAATTGCAGATTTATACCCCGCCCTTCGCTCTGAATCAGAGACTCAGAGCGGCTTACAATCTCATATATCTTCTCCCCCCACAACAGACACCCTGTGAGGTGGGTGGGGCTGAGAGAGCTCTGACAGAAGCTGCCCTTTCAAGGACCATTCTGCGAGAGCTCTGGCTGACCCAAGGCCATTCCAGCAGCTGCAAGTGGAGGAGTGGGGAATCAAACCCGGTTCTCCCATATAAGAGAGTTATGGCTGACCCAAGGCCATTCCAGCAGCTGCAAGTGGAGGAGTGGGGAATCAAACCCGGTTCTCCCAGATAAGAGAGTTATGGCTGACCCAAGGCCATTCCAGCAGCTGCAAGTGGAGGAGTGGGGATTCAAACCTGGTTCTCCCACATAAGAGTCTGCACACTTAACCGCTACACCAAACTGGCTTTCTGGGTACAAATAAAAATCCCGCAACACTGGGGTCCTGCCATTTTCTTTTGGTTTGGAATGGTTGGATGCATGGGCACACAGAAGCGGTCTAATTTTGGTGGGTATTTCCCTCTGATCAACAGGGCCTCTGATCCCCAAACCTGACCTCATATCCTGGCTGGAAGAAGAAGAGGAAGGGCTGTTTCTCCTGGACTGCGATGAAGAGGAGGGATCATCAGGTAGGGGCTGAAGAGGTCTGTCTTCAGACTGTGTGTTGCCTGCAATTCCTTCCACAGGCTGGTGAATGTCTGTGGCCTAATTTAACCTCGCAGTCTGCCCTGAAAAGAGCTTGGCTGGACTGTGGATGCTTGCAGATCCTCAGCCCTTCTCCCTAGTCTTCTCCCCTTACGCCAAGTCTAGCTTAGTTTTGTCCACTCTGAAAATCCAGCGTTTTCCAGAGGGAGTCCTACAATCTCCTTTCCCTTCCTCCCCCACAACAGGCACCCTGTGAGGTGGGTGGGGCTGAGAGGGCTCTCACGGAAGCTGCCCTTTCAAGGACAACCTCTGCCAGAGCTATGGCTGACCCAAGGCCATTACAGCAGGTGCAAGTGGAGGAGTGGGGAATCAAACCCGGTTCTCCCAGATAAGAGAGCTATGGCTGACCCAAGGCCACTCCAGCAGCTGCAAGGGGAGGAGTGGGGAATCAAACCCGGTTCTCCCAGATAAGAGAGCTATGGCTGACCCAAGGCCATTCCAGCAGCTGCAAGGGAAGGAGTGGGGAATCAAACCCAGTTCTCCCAGATAAGACAGCTATGGCTGACCCAAGGCCACTCCAGCAGCTGCAAGGGGAGGAGTGGGGAATCAAACCCAGTTCTCCCAGATAAGAGAGCTCTGGCTGACCCAAGGCCATTCCAGCAGCTGCAAGGGGAGGAGTGGGGAATCAAACCCGGTTCTCCCAGATAAGAGAGTTATGGCTGACCCAAGGCCATTCCAGCAGCTGCAAGTGGAGGAGTGGGGAGTCAAACCTGGTTCTCCCACATAAGAGTCTGCACACTTAACCACTAGGCCAAACTGGCTGAAGGTGGGCTATCCTAACAAACAGCAGCAATGGCTTTCCACTCTGTCTGGTAAACAGGTCAGGAAAGGAAAGGTCCCCTGTGCAAGCGCCAGTCGTTTCCAACTCTGGGGTGACGCTGCTTTCACAACGTTTTCACGGCAGACCTTTTTACGAGGTGGTTTGCCATTGCCTTCCCCAGTCATTATGCTTTCCCCCAGCAAGCTGGGGACTCATTTGACCGACCTCGCAAGGATGCAAGGCTGAGTCAACCTCGAGCCGGCTACCTGAACCAGCTTCCGCTGGGATCGAACTCAGGTCGTGAGCAGAGGGCTCCGACTGCAGTACTGCAGCTTTACCACTCTGCGCCACGGGGCTCTTGAAACAGGCCAATCCCTACACAAAAGAACAAATGAACTTATGGGTGGCAGTCCTTAAACAGAGAAGCTTCGAGGAGAAACTAAAATGCATGATCGCTAAACTTTATACGTTTATTTACAAATTCAAAACAACGGACCCCACCCCTTCTGGGTTGAACAGGGACAAAGGAGTCTTATCTCACACATACCGATTGTCTGTCTGAAGCTAATCACAATGTGCCTGGTTTTCTGCATCCTAGGTGCTGTGAACTCAAAATTCAGTGTTTGTGGAAAATGTCCTATAATCACACCGGGTGTTCCTTTCTTTCAGCAGGAGACGTGTGGAAGTCAGCGAATGAAGCAAAAGAACGCCGATGGAGGGGAAAAGAAAATGCATATTCCAACGTGCAAGAGCAGTTGGTATATTTGGATGCACCAAGGAAGGAGGAAGAAAAACATCCGGCAAAAGGAAGGAATAATGCTGGTCTTTTTCAGGAGGATGACTCTCTACAGCAAAACACGTGTCAAAGAGACAGCGGGAAGGAGGGCACTGCAAGCAGTGAAGCTTTCCCTAAAATATCGATTATTAATATTCAACAAAGGATGCGTAACAGAAAGAAAATATATAAATGCTTGGAGTGCAAAAAAAGTTTCAGGCAGAGAGCATGCCTTGCTTCCCACCAAAGAATTCACACAGGGGAGAAACCATATCAATGCCAGGAGTGTGGGAAAAATTTTGGAAGAAAAGATTGCCTCATCTCCCATCGAAGAATTCACACAGGGGAGAAACCATACAAATGTCTTGAGTGTGAGAAAAGCTTCAGTTGGAGATCACAACTTTGTGAGCATCAAAAAACTCACACTGAGGAGAAACCATATAAATGCCTGGAGTGTGGGGAAAGTTTTGCAAGAAAACATAGCCTTACCTGCCATCAAAGAATGCACACAGGGGAGAAACCATATGAATGTCAGGAGTGTGGGAAAAGTTTTGGAAGAAAAGATTGCCTCATCTCCCATCGAAGAATTCACACAGGGGAGAAACCATACAAATGTCTTGAGTGTGAGAAAAGCTTCAGTTGGAGATCACAACTTTGTGAGCATCAAAAAACTCACACTGAGGAGAAACCATATAAATGCCTGGAGTGTGGGGAAAGTTTTGCAAGAAAACATAGCCTTACCTGCCATCAAAGAATGCACACAGGGGAGAAACCATATGAATGTCAGGAGTGTGGGAAAAGTTTTGGAAGAAAAGATTGCCTCATCTCCCATCGAAGAATTCACACAGGGGAGAAACCATACAAATGTCTTGAGTGTGAGAAAAGCTTCAGTTGGAGATCACAACTTTGTGAGCATCAAAAAACTCACACTGAGGAGAAACCATATAAATGCCTGGAGTGTGGGGAAAGTTTTGCAAGAAAACATAGCCTTACCTGCCATCAAAGAATGCACACAGGGGAGAAACCATATGAATGTCAGGAGTGTGGGAAAAGTTTTGGAAGAAAAGATTGCCTCATCTCCCATCGAAGAATTCACACAGGGGAGAAACCATACAAATGTTTTGAGTGTGGGAAAAGCTTCACTTTAAGTGCCAATCTCACTTGTCATCAAAGAATTCACACAGGGGAGAAACCATATGAATGCCAAGAGTGTAGGAAAAGTTTTGGAAGAAAACATAGCCTTACCTCCCATCAAAGAATCCACACAGGCGAAAAACCATACAAATGTCTTGAGTGTGAGAAAAGCTTCAGTTGGAAATCACAACTTTGTGAGCATCAAAAAACTCACACTGAGGAGAAACCATATAAATGCCTGGAGTGTGGGGAAAGTTTTGCAAGAAAACATAGCCTTACCTGCCATCAAAGAATGCACACAGGGGAGAAACCATATGAATGTCAGGAGTGTGGGAAAAGTTTTGGAAGAAAAGATTGCCTCATCTCCCATCGAAGAATTCACACAGGGGAGAAACCATACAAATGTCTTGAGTGTGAGAAAAGCTTCACTTTAATTGCCAATCTCACTTGTCATCAAAGAATTCACACAGGGGAGAAACCATATGAATGCCAAGAGTGTAGGAAAAGTTTTGGAAGAAAACATAGCCTTACCTCCCATCAAAGAATCCACACAGGCGAAAAACCATACAAATGTCTTGAGTGTGAGAAAAGCTTCAGTTGGAAATCACAACTTTGTGAGCATCAAAAAACTCACACTGAGGAGAAACCATATAAATGCCTGGAGTGTGGGGAAAGTTTTTCAAGAAAACATAGCCTTACCTGCCATCAAAGAATGCACACAGGGGAGAAACCATATGAATGTCAGGAGTGTGGGAAAAGTTTTGGAAGAAAAGATTGCCTCATCTCCCATCGAAGAATTCACACAGGGGAGAAACCATACAAATGTCTTGAGTGTGGGAAAAGCTTCAGTTGGAGATCACAACTTTGTGAGCATCAAAAAACTCACACTGAGGAGAAACCATATAAATGCCTGGAGTGTGGGGAAAGTTTTGCAAGAAAACATAGCCTTACCTGCCATCAAAGAATGCACACAGGGGAGAAACCATATGAATGTCAGGAGTGTGGGAAAAGTTTTGGAAGAAAAGATTGCCTCATCTCCCATCGAAGAATTCACACAGGGGAGAAACCATACAAATGTCTTGAGTGTGAGAAAAGCTTCAGTTGGAGATCACAACTTTGTGAGCATCAAAAAACTCACACTGAGGAGAAACCATATAAATGCCTGGAGTGTGGGGAAAGTTTTGCAAGAAAACATAGCCTTACCTGCCATCAAAGAATGCACACAGGGGAGAAACCATATGAATGTCAGGAGTGTGGGAAAAGTTTTGGAAGAAAAGATTGCCTCATCTCCCATCGAAGAATTCACACAGGGGAGAAACCATACAAATGTTTTGAGTGTGGGAAAAGCTTCACTTTAAGTGCCAATCTCACTTGTCATCAAAGAATTCACACAGGGGAGAAACCATATGAATGCCAAGAGTGTAGGAAAAGTTTTGGAAGAAAACATAGCCTTACCTCCCATCAAAGAATCCACACAGGCGAAAAACCATACAAATGTCTTGAGTGTGAGAAAAGCTTCAGTTGGAAATCACAACTTTGTGAGCATCAAAAAACTCACACTGAGGAGAAACCATATAAATGCCTGGAGTGTGGGGAAAGTTTTGCAAGAAAACATAGCCTTACCTGCCATCAAAGAATGCACACAGGGGAGAAACCATATGAATGTCAGGAGTGTGGGAAAAGTTTTGGAAGAAAAGATTGCCTCATCTCCCATCGAAGAATTCACACAGGGGAGAAACCATACAAATGTCTTGAGTGTGAGAAAAGCTTCACTTTAATTGCCAATCTCACTTGTCATCAAAGAATTCACACAGGGGAGAAACCATATGAATGCCAAGAGTGTAGGAAAAGTTTTGGAAGAAAACATAGCCTTACCTCCCATCAAAGAATCCACACAGGCGAAAAACCATACAAATGTCTTGAGTGTGAGAAAAGCTTCAGTTGGAAATCACAACTTTGTGAGCATCAAAAAACTCACACTGAGGAGAAACCATATAAATGCCTGGAGTGTGGGGAAAGTTTTTCAAGAAAACATAGCCTTACCTGCCATCAAAGAATGCACACAGGGGAGAAACCATATGAATGTCAGGAGTGTGGGAAAAGTTTTGGAAGAAAAGATTGCCTCATCTCCCATCGAAGAATTCACACAGGGGAGAAACCATACAAATGTCTTGAGTGTGGGAAAAGCTTCAGTCGGAAATCACATCTTTGTGAGCATCAAAAAACTCACACTGGGGAGAAACCATCTAAATGCTTGTAGTGTGGGGAAAAGGTTCAGTCAGAGTACATGTTTTACTTCCCACCAAAGGAGACACAATGGGAAGAAATAAAGATATCCAGATTGTGGGGAAAATTTCTCTTGGAACAATCAGCTCACTTACCACCAAAAGATTTCACACAGGGGAGAAACCATACAAATGCCTGGAGTGCCTTAAGTCATATTTCAATTGTTTTAATTTAATGTTTCAACTTAATGCTTTATTAGATCCAAGTGGGCAGCTGTGTTGGTCTGAAACAGTTGAACAAAGCAGGAGTCAAGTGGCACCTTTAAGATCAGCCGATTTTTATTTAGAACGTAAGCCACTGATGGACCTCTGCTCCATATTTTTATCCAATCCCTTCTTGAAGCTGGCTATGCTTGCAGCCGCCACCACCTCCTGTGGCAGTGAATTCCACATGTTAATCACCCTTTGGGTGAAGAAGTACTTCCTTTTATCCGTTCTAACCTGACTGCTCAGCAATTTCATCGAATGCCCACGAGTTCTTGTATTGTGAGAAAGCCGACAGGAGATGGAATGTCTCTGGTTCGGGAGGACTCAGTGGCTATTAGCCACAGTGTGTGTGTGAGTGTGTGTGTGTGTGTGTGTGTATATATATATATATATATATATATATATATATATATATATATATATATATATATATATATATATATATATATATATATATATTTGCCGCTGTGTGACACAGAATGTTGGACTGGATGGGCCATTGGCCTGATCTAACATGGCTTCTCTTATGTTCTTATGTTCAAACAACAACTGTCTCGAGTCTTTTAAGAAGACTTTAAGAATTTAATGGCTGTCATCAAGATGTATTGTATAGTAGTCCATGTGGTATCATTACTCCTTTGCGCAATTATTTTAGGGGAAAACAAAGAAGGGAAAGGAACTTAAACCAAAAACCTGAGTAAGAAACCTAAAGGGTTAATATGCAATTCAATTTAAAAACAAAGTGTAAAAAAAATCACAAATCAACATACATGTATTTATTGTTGAAAGCTAAAACCATTTAAGGGCCCATCGTAAGCCTCTATCCTACGTACGATCATAAAACCACAATGGGAACCCGGCTCAACTTGACCTGACGCATTTCGACCTAAATTGGTCTTCTCCAGAGGTCAGAAAGGGACGTACACATATTGGCTCATAATACAGAATAGAATAAAAACGGAACGATGCTGGGCCACGAGGAAATTTCTGTAGTATAAAAGAGAAAAATTATAAATTTGTAAAAATATTTTTTTCCATGCTATTTAAGGCTAAATATTCGGTTTCTTACTACAATTACTTTAGGGACCAAAATTGTTTTATCTGGAGGAGAATTACATCTTCAGAGGTTTTATTTCTCTTCCTCTGACACCGTTATCGAAAGTGTCACATAAGGAGGACTAATTGGGCATTCTACTGGTGGTTTCCAGTCAGAAAAGACCCTCTATTGGGTGAGCATATCAGGTGTGCTGGCCTTCCCTTTGTACATAGTCTTCTGCCTATCAACGTAAAGACTGATTTTTCTGCCCCAACCTGAAACAAGCCTGATCTTGTCAGATTTTGGAAGCTAAGTGGAGCCGACTATTTAGTGCTTGGATGGGAGACCTCCTTGAAATACCAGCAGTTGGGAAGACAGAGGTGGAGTTTATTCAGCCACCTCTCTGAATATCCTCCACTTCCTCAGTAAGGGGCAGTCACCAGAGGGTGGCATGACTTCCTGGGGCAGCGCACGCAGACACACGCACAGACACACACAATACAACCCTCCCTTCTGACTTGCCTGAATCTTAAGAGAACTGTAACGCATACGTATTTAGCTAAGTCAGAGGAATAGTAGACCTGATTTTTATTGTGTGCGTCTTTCTGTACTTGTATGATTAACTTTCGCCTTTTCACCCAATCCTTAACTGGTTTGGTGTACCAGTTTGGTGTAGTGGTTAAGTGTGTGGACTCTTATCTGGGAGAACCGGGTTTGATTCCCCACTCCTCCACTTGCACCTGCTGGAATGGCCTTGGGTCAGCCATAGCTCTGGCAGAGGTTGTCCTTGAAAGGGCAGCTGCTGTGAGAGCCCTCTCCAGCCCCACCCACTTCACAGGGTGCCTGTTGTGGGGGAGGAAGGGAAAGGAGATTGTAGGCCGCTCTGAGACTCTGTCCTTGAAAGGGCAGCTGCTGTGGGAGCCCTCTCAGCCCCACCCACCTCACATGGTGTCTGTTGTGGTGGGGGGGGAGGTAAAGGAGATTGTGAGCGGGATATAAATCCAATATCATCTTCTAATAAAAGAGCACGCTTCAGTTGAAATGAAATCGTCAACTCGTAAGAAGTTAATTTTTTTCTGTTGACACACGATCTGAAATCTCACCTTGAATATTTCATTGTTCTGGAAGGGCTAAGTCTTTTAGAAAGTTTGCTCAGGCAAACCTGATCAGGCTTAATGGAACAATGGGCTATTTCAGGGGTGGCCAACGGTAGCCACCCCTGGGCTATTTCATACAAAGTCCATCACAGTCTGGATCCCTTTTGCCTGCCAAGACCGCCTTTCCCGCTCTGCTCCACGAAGACAGCCGGGGCTCCTGAGCAGGGCCTTCTGCAGGTGGCTCCATGCAACAGGCCAAATCAACAGTAGCCTCTTCATGTGCATTCTGTGCTGTGCCCAAAGCCTGGGGGAGGAGCCTGCATGAACAGCCTGCAGGAGGAGGCCAGAAAGGCTGCCTTTATCATGGCTTTCTGCAAATGATGCAATGAAATGTTTTCAGGAAGCTGTTTCGGTCAAGGGAACAGGGACTGTGGCCTGTACTGCCATAAGCAAGAGCCTTCTGTGTAACTCCTGTGACATGTGGATGCTTATTCTTGGTTCCAGCTCTTCCCCTTCCCCCACATGTTCTGCTCATTTTCATAATCCCAACTTCTATTGTATTGTTTCCTGGATGTTCCTGTAACACCCCATCGCTCTACCTGCAACTGGGGCAGGTGGGGTTGCCACGTCCAATTCAAGAAATATCTGGGGACTTTGGGGGTGGAGCCAGGAGACTTTGGGGGTGGAGCCAGGAGACATTGGGGTGGAGCCAAGATCAAGGCTGCGACAAGCATCACTGAACTCCAAAGGGAGTTCTGGCCATCACATTTAAAGGGACGGCACACCTTTTCAATGCCTTCCTTCCATAGGAAATAATGAATAGGGGCACCTTCTTTTGGGGCTCATAGAATTGGACCCCTTGGTCCAATCGTTTTGAAACTTGGGGGATATTTTGGGGAGAGGCACTAGATGCTGCACTGAAAGTTTGGTGCCTCTACCTCAAAATACAGCCCCCCCAGAGCCCCAGACACCCGCGGATCAATTCTCCATGATTTTCTATGGGAATAAATCTCCATAGGGAATAATAAAGAGTTCCCAGCAGACATTTCCCTCCCCTCCCCCGCTTTTTGACGACCCTGAAGCGGGGGGAGGGCCTCCAAACCGGGAGATCCCCTGCCCCCACCTGGGGATTGGCAACCCTAGGGGCAGGTGCCACGCAAAGACTGTACCGCAGGGGAAGTAGGAGGGCTTTTTTTAAAAAAAAAAGCAGGAATGCAGTTCTGGCTGGCTCGCCATCAGGGGTGTGGCCTAATATGCAAATGAGTTCCTGCTGGCCTTTTTTCTACCGAACTTTTTCTGGAACTAAAACCAGCCGCTCCCCATGAACAGGCCCTCAGCTTGCCAAGGGTCAGTCTCCTTCATAGGAGGAAAGAGGATACAATGGCCTGGAGGCAGCTCAGCAAAGGATAAGATCCCTTTTTTTTTGCTGCTTTTAATGAGAGAGAGCTTTTAAGAGGGAGATCTTGGAGTCCTGGCAGAGAACTCGCTGAAAATGTCGAGTCAGTGTGCGACTGCAACAAACAAGGCCAACACTATGCTGGGGATTATTAGGAAGGGGACTGAAAACAAATCAGTATCATAATGGCCCTGTATAAATCGATGGCGCGGCCTCATTAGGACTACCGTGTACATTTCTGGTCACCACACTTGAAAAAAAAGGTACTGTGGCACTGTTAAAAAAGTGCAGAAAAGAGCAACTGAAATGATTAAAGGTTTGGAACATCTTTATTAACCCGCTCCAGGCCGAAATACCGCGGAACAGCCCAGGACAGGTACAAAACAACCTAGAATGCCACACTGGGATGCATCACAAACGTTTAAGAATGATATTTTAGAAATGAAAAAGCGGAACTCGCACATCTTCATTAAGCCATTCCAGGCCAAAATGCCTCTGTAAAATGCCGGAGTGAGCGTGAAACCACCTAAAAAGTCCCCTGTGCAAGCACCAGTCGTTTCCGACTTGGGGGTGACGTTGCTTTTGCGTTTTCACGGCAGACTTTTTACGGGGTGGTTTGCCATTGCCTTAGCGGCCCCGTGGCGCAGAGTGGTAAAGCAGCAGTACTGCAGTACTGTGATCTGAACTCTGCTCACGACCTGAGTTCGATCCCAGCGGAAGCTGGATTCAGGTAGCCGGCTCTAGATTTACTCAGCCTTCCATCCTTCCGAGGTCGGTAAAATGAGTACCCAGCTTGCTGGGGGGGAAGTGTAGATGACTGGGGAAGGCGATGGCAAACCACCCTGTAAAAAAGTCTGCCGTGAAAACGTGAAAGCAATGTCACCCCAGAGTCGGAAACGACTGGTGCTTGCACAGGGGACCTTTCCTTTCCTTGCCATTGCCTTCCCCAGTCATTTACGCTTCTCCCCCCCCGCCAGCAAGCTGGGGACTCATTTGACTGACCTCAAAAGGATGGAAGGCTGAGTCAACCTCAAGCCGGCTGCCTGAACCCAGCTTCCGCCGAGATCAAACTCAGGTCGTGAGGAGAGGGCTCAGACTGCAGTACTGCAGCTTCACCACTCTGCGCTATGGGGCTCTATCCTCCACCTAGGCTGCCTCAAAAAACACTGGGATGCATCACAGACACCAACACACACACACACAAACACACTTGCAGGGGTGGGGAAGCAAGCATCTATCTCAGCTGTGGTGTGAAGACAGCAAGGGTGTGGGTGACTGAAGTCACAGGTGGGGGGAAGTAGAAAAGAAGAAGTGGTTGGTGGGTGGGTGGGTGGCATTAGGACGATGAGTGGGGTGGGAAGACCCCAGAGACGGAGGCGGGAAGTGAATGCCTTGACTTGCGTGGCAAGACAGAAAGGGTGGGGGGCACTCACCTAGAGCCTCTTTCTAGAGCCTGTTGTATTTTCCTCCACAATGGGCCTTATTCAGTGGAACAGGCTTCCTCGGGAGGTGGTGGGCTCTCCTTCCTTGGAGGTTTTTCAACAGAGGCTAGATGGTCATCTGACAGCGATGAAGATCCTGTGAATTTAGGTGGAGGTGTTTGTGAGCTTCCTGCATTGTGCAGGGCGTTGGACTAGATGACCCTGGAGGCACCTTCCAACTCTTATGATTCTTTGGGAGGTGGTGGGCTCTCCTTCCTTGGAGGTCTTTCAACAGAGGCTGGATGGCCATCTGACAGCAATGAGGATCCTGTCAATTTAGGGGGAGGCGTTTGTGAGTTTCCTGCATTGTGCAGGGGGTTGGACTAGATGACCCTGGAGGTCCCTTCCAACTCTGATTCTTCGGGAGGTGGTGGGGTCTCCTTCCTTGGAGGTTTTTAAGCAGAGGCTAGATGGCCATCTGACAGCAATAAAGATTATGTGAATTTAGGGGGAGGTGTTTGTGGGTTTCCTGCATTGTGCAGAGGTTGGACTAGATGACCCTTGAGGTCCCTTCCAACTCTATGATTCTTCGGGCGGTGGTGGGCTCTCCTTCCTTGGAGGTTTCTCAACAGAGGCTAGATGGCCACCTGACAGCGATGAGGATCCTGTGAATTTAGGGGGAGGTGTTTGTGAGTTTCCTGCATTGTGCAGGGGGTTGGACTAGATGACCCTGGAGATCCCTTCCAGCTCTATGATTCTATGATTCCTAGTCAGATCATTAGCACAAATCATTTGTATAACTCACTTGCATCTGCTGCACATCCCAGGCATCACCAGAAGCTATACTAAATTATATCAGTTCAGTTCTACCTTAAAATGCTTCTTGAGTTATAATTGTCATAATAAAACCTCACTCCCGTCGTACTTCCAAAAAAACCTTTTGAAAAAATGTGGTCATAGTATCATGACGAAGACTTCCGTATGCTTTATATGTTTTGGTTATTTCCCAATTTTTTGTGGGGGGGGGAATACTAGAAAGGTTATCATATCTTAGAATTCAACAAACAAAATGATGAAGATGATGATGTTGGATTTATATCCTGCCGTCCACTCCGAATCTGAGTCTCAAACCGGCTCACAATCTCCTTTCTCTTCCTCCCCCACAACAGACACCCTGTGAGGTGGGTGGGGCTGAGAGAGCTCTGACAGAAGCTGCCCTTTCAAGGACAACTCCTTCCAGAGCTATGGCTGACCCAAGGCCATGCTAGCAACTGCAAGTGGAGGAGTGGGGAATCAAACCCGGTTCTCCCAGGTAAGAGAGCTATGGCTGACCTAAGGCCATTCCAGCAGGTGCAAGTGGAGGAGTGGGGAATCAAACCCGGATCTCCCAGATAAGAGAGCTATGGCTGACCCAAGGCCATTCCAGCAGGTGCAAGTGGAGGAGTGGGGAATCAAAGCCGGTTCTCCCAGATAAGAGAGCTCTGGCTGACCCAAGGCCATTCCAGCAGGTGCAAGTGGAGGAGTAGGGAATCAAACCCGGTTCTCTCAGATAAGAGACCTATGGCTGATGCAAGGCCATTCCAGCAGATGCAAGTGGAGGAGTGGGGAATCAAACCCGGTTCTCCCAGATAAGAGTCCACACACTTAACCACTACATCAAACTGGCTCTTCAAAAAGGTGATTTGAACCATGGAGCCCAGAAGCAAGTTAATTTTTTTTGAGGGGGGGGAGGGTTAGGATAAGAAAGAAAGAGCACAATAAAATTTAGCTCCTGTGTGTTCCTGCCCAAAAGGAGGTCTGGATCATCATCATCTTAAAAGGCACCCATCTTTTCCAAGGAAGCCGATTTCTACAGTCTGGAGAGGAGCTGTTATTTCAGTGAACCCCCAGCGCCCACCTGGAGCCTGGCATCCCTATTAAAACATCCTAATCCATTGTTGTGGGCTTTTGGGGGCAGCATCCTCTTTTTATCGGGGGCGGGGGGGGGAGGAAAGGTCCCCTGTGCAAGCATCAGTCGTTTCCGACTCTGGGGTGACGTTGCTTTCCCAACATTTTCACGGCAGACTTTTTACGGGGTGGTTTGCGTTACGTTCCCCTGTCATCTCCACTTCCCCGCCTGCCCCCCCCCCCCCCCAGCAAGCTGGATCCTCATTTGACCGACCTCGGAAGGATGGAAGGCTGAGTCCACCTCGAGCCCGGCTACCTGAAAACCCAGCTTCCGCCAGGGATCGAACTCAGGTCATGAGCAGAGTTTAGAACTGCAGTAAAAAGGTAAAGGTAGTCCCCTGTGCAAGAACCAGTTTTCATGGCAGACTTTTGACGGGGTTGTTTGCCTTTGCCTTCCCCAGTCATCTCCACTCCCCGCCCCCCGCCCCCCAGCAAGCTGGGTCCTCATTTGAACGACCTCGGAAGGATGGAAGGCTGAGTCGACCTCGAGCCGGCTACCTGAAAACCCAGCTTCCGCCGGGGATCGAACTCCGATCGTGATCAGAGTTTAGGACTGCAGTGCTGCAGCTTCAACGCTCTGCGCCACGGGGCTCTTATTTTATCCAGGGAGTGGCTCCCAGTTCCTGAGGGGAGACCTGGTAGCAGCATTGCATAGGCGAGCCCAGCCACCTTTCCCCTTTTTCCCTTGGAAGAATGAGCACTGTCTCTCTTTCTCTCTGGAGGAGTTAAAGAGAGAGAGAGAGGACTAGCGGTCCTAGAGAGGCACATGGGGGGGTGTAGGGGGGGAGCCATTTCTCCTCCACCACCACCCCTTGCAAGAAATCGCCTCTGGATCGCAGAGACTTCTGCTTGAAGGGCTGGGAGGGAATCTGGTGAGCTCCAAGAGGCTATGGGGAGGGGGGATATGGGGTGGGGGGCTGCAATGCAAGACACAAAGCAAGGATCAAGGCGTTGGAGGGGGGAGATGTAGTGGGGGAGTGAAAGAGAGCATGCACCCCCACCCGGTTTTCGTCTTCCCTCCCCTTTGTCCTCTCCCGTCCCCTGCCCCCCACTGAGAGCCGCTCGTCCTCCCCTTTGTGCAGAGCCAGGAAGGAGGTTCCTGCAGCGGGCTTGAGCGCAGAATCCGAATCCAGTCCCTGCGGAGATTGGAGGAAGTGTAAGTGGCTTCCCCCCCCCAGGCGCATTTAGAAAGAATGTGGGGGTGGGAGGGAGCGCAGAGTGAGATTTGGGGAGGGAGCAGATGAAGGGGAGGGAAGGAGTGGGGGGGGCGAGGGGGAGGGCTTTTGGGGGTCAGGAACGGAAGGGCTAGGGGAGCTGGGAAGGGGGGCACAGCGACTTACTGGGACCCACAAGCAACAGAGTCTGAAGAGTGCAAAGGGGGATCTTTTTTTTTTTGGCAGCAAATCTCCCTCCTCAGCTTCTGTGCCCCTTTGTTGTGGGGGAATGGAAGCAGGAGGGCCAGCTCCCCCTCCCCACAGCCGATCTGCTCTGGGTGGGATGCTTTAGGGAGTTCCTTTTCCCTGCTTCCCCACTGGGACCCACAAGTAACGGAGTCTGAAGAGTGCAAAGGGAGATCTTTTTTGTAGAAAATCTTCCTCCTCAGCTTCTGTGCCCCTTTGTTGTGGGGGAATGGAAGCAGGAGGGCCAGCTCCCCTCCCCACAGACCGACGTGCCCTGCCTTGGATGCTTTAGGGAATTCCTTTTCCCTGCTTCTGCACAGCCCCCTAGATCAGGGGTGGCCAACGTAGCTCTCCAGATGTTCTTTTGCCTGCACCTCCCATCAGCCCCAGCCATTGGCCGTGCTGGCTGGGGCTGATGGGAGTCGTAGGCCAAAAACATCTGGAGCGCTACCGTGGGCCACAGTATTCCCCGAGAGCTTTTCCGCCATCTTGCCCAAAGCTGTTTTGGACTGAAGTTGAATTTTGCAAGCCAGACAGGTTGGCGGCCATTTCCGCAGCCAGCCCAGGCAGGACGTGCAAAACCTTCCCCCCTCCCACACCCCCGCAGAGCTAGTTTTCAGCATGCGGGGAGAATTGAATTCCAGCTGGCATCTCTCCCCCTGTCAGGGCTGGATCGGGGGGGGGGGGGGGGGGAGGGGTGACAGAGGCGGTGTTTTGCTGCCAGAGGGGGGGTGGTGTGCCAAATTGGGTGCCTCCCCCCCCCCCCCAGGAAGGGAAGAGAAAGATCGGCTTCTTTTGCATCTCCACCTGGTCCACTGGAACCCCTTCCCTTGCCTCAATAATGCAATAATTGCTCCCTCCCGGCTGCTTTTCTTCTCTCTTCCCCACACCATCCAATCATCCCATTGGCGCCTGGTCCTACACACCTCTGGTTGTGTGTGTTGGGGGTGGGAGAGACGGAGGGAAGGAATCTCCAGGGCTATCTCCCCGCCGCCCCCCCCCGCTTCAGAAGTGCTTTCATCTCGCCCCCCCCCCCCCAAAAAAAACCCAGCTTCTGCCCTGTATGAAAAAGCCCTTTGCTAACAGTTTGACAATTCCAATTCATTCCTGCAGCTCATCGAAATAAAGCAGGTGAGAAAAACAATCCAGGCTGACCATTTGTTGCTACCAAAACAGAGAATGAAAAGAAGAGTCGCTTTCTCTCTTCCACCTCTGGGATCCTTCCCTAAACGAGACCCCGCTCGCTCTCTCCGAGACCCCCCCCTCGCCCTCCACCCTTTCCAGACTCAGAGCCAACAAGCCCGAAGGGAGGTTCATGGGCATGCTGGTAGGAGAGTCTCAAAGAAGTCAGTGATTGGCTTGCATCGGAGTAGGTTTTTAGGGGGGAAAGGGAAAAGTCGGATCTACACGGATCGTCATGAATTCATAGGATTTTTACACTGGAATGAAATCAAGCCACTATTATTCTGTAGATCCTGTCTTAGACTATAGGCAGGACCACAAAAATCATGCCTCCACGGATTCGTGGCGCCTCAGCAGCGCAAAAACCGGGTCCCGAAGCACGGATCCTCATGAATTCACATGATTTTCACGGTGAAATGAAATCAAACAACCGTCATGCTGTAGAGCCGCCTTAGACTATAGGCAGCACTGGAAAAATCATGCCACCATGAATCTGTGGCACAATAGTGGGAAAACATGTTTCCAAACCATGGATCCTCATGATTTTTGCTTTGGACCTCCCCAAGCTCACCATCCAATCACATATCATGTCCACGGGCAGAGTTTGCACCCCAGAAACCATGGATCTATGATTTCTGTGGTGCAAACAATGCCCTTGGACATGATATAAGAATTGATGGTGAGCTTTGGGGGATCCAAAGCAAAAATCATGGGGATCCATGAGGATCCGTGGTTCAAAACCAAGTTTTTGCTCTAGGGTGCTGCCAAAAAGCCATGGATCCATGATTTCTGTGGTGCAAACTCTGCCCGTGGACATGATATGTGATTGGAAGGTGAGCACGGGGGGGATCCAAAGCAAAAATCATGAGGATCCGTGGTTTGGAAACATGTTTTTCCACTGTTGTGGTGCCACAGATTCGTGGTGGCATGATTTTTTCCGGTGCTTCCTATAGTCTAAGACAGGATCTACAGAATAATAGTGGTTTGATTTCATTTCAGTGTAAAAATCCTATGAATTCATGAGGATCCGTGTAGATCTTTTACCCAGACCCAGTTTTTAGAGTCCCAGTTGCAAACACTTTGCATTTTCGATTACTTGTCCCTTGCAATCCTTAGCTCTTCCTCCTTTCTCCCTCTTTGCCAAAATGCAAGCTGTAACCTCCTCGGTTGGGGCAGACGCTTGCCTTATGTTAGTCTATACAGCAACCAAACTATGAATATTATTACCAGTTCTCCTTGTTCAAGGTGAGAAGCTCCCCTAAATTTTATACTGGCTTGTACGAAAGTCCCACTGAATTTGATGAGACTAGAGGAGAGGGGACCTAAAATTGCAGCTGAGAGTCCTGAACCTTTACTCAGAAGTAAGTTCCACATAGCTCAACATTAGTATCAAGTATGCATGCTTGGGACTATGGCCTTCTTTGCTGCAGTCCCAAACAGTTTATGCACTTAAAGAAATGCAAACAGTCATCAGATCCCTGAAGAAATGCATGCCACATTGAGAAGGGAAAAACAACCCGGTTTTTCTCTTACTGTTCAGGGGAAGATCCTGTGAATTTAGGGGGAGATATTTGTGAGTTTCCTGCATTGTGCAGGGAGTTGGACTAGATTACCCTTCCAACTCTAGGATTCTAGGTTCCTATCCTTTCGCCACTGCTGCACGACTCTAGAGGAGGGAATTTCAACTTTAAACCCCTTCTCTGGTGTGGCGCTATAGAGGGGCGCACAAAGTTAGTTTTGTCTAGGGCTCCAAAGCCCCTGCTGAGGCTTCCCCTCCCCATACAAACACCCGATGGGGTGTTTAAATGGAGGGTGTGTACCAGATTGCCCAGGGGTCCCTTCATTTTTTGAGTGGGGGCGCCATTTCCCCCCCCCCCCCAAAAAAAATATGTAGATCCGACCCTATCCCCTACTGTCAGCACACACCACCCCAAACTGTTGGTGCTCTCTCACCTCATTCCCAGCACATTCTCCTAAAGGGGTGGGGGAGAGGCAGCAGTATTCCCTCTAAGCTGAGTTAGTGTGAGCTAGCTCACCGTTTTTAGCCCCGGCTCACACATTTTTGTCTTCGCTCAGGAAGGAAGACCCACAGAGCAAACGATGAGGTTCAGTGCGGCCAAGTGCAAAGTAATGCACACTGGGGCCAAGAATCCCAGCTACAAATACAAGCTGATGGGGTGTGAACTGGCAGAGACTGACCAAGAGAGAGATCTTGGAGTTGTGGTAGATAACTCACTGAAAATGTCAAGACAGTGTGCGGTTGCAATAAAAAAAGGCCAACGCCATGCTGGGAATTATTAGGAAGGGAATTGAAAACAAATCAGCCAGTATCATAATGCCCCTATATAAATCTATGGTGCGGTCTTATTTGGAATACTGTGTACAATTCTGGTCACCGCACCTCAAAAAGGATATTATAGCATTGGAAAAAGTGCGACTAGAATGATTAAAGGGTTGGAACACTTTCCCCTATGAAGAAAGGTTAAAACGCTTGGGGCTCTTTAGCTTGGAGAAACGTCGACTGTGGGGTGACATGATAGAGGTTTACAAGATTCTGCATGGGATGGAGAAAGCAGAAAAAGAAGTCCTTTTCTCCCTTTCTCACAATACAAGAACTCGATGGGCATTCGATGAAATTGCTGAGCAGTCAGGTTAAAACGGATAAAAGGAAGTCCTTCTTCACCAAAGGGTGGTTAACATGTGGAATTCACTTCCACAGGAGGTGGCGGCGGCTACAAGCATAGCCAGCTTCAAGAGGGGATTGGATAAAAATATGGAGCAGAGGTCCATCAGTGGCTATTAGCCACAGTGTGTGTGTGTGTGTGTTTGTGTGTGTGTATATATATATATATATGGCCACTGTGTGGCACAGAGTGTTGGACTGGATGGGCCACTGGCCTGATCCAACAGGGCTTCTCTTATGTTTTTATGTAACTCAGAGTGTTGGACTGGATGGCCACTGGCCTGATCCAGCATGCTTCTCTTATGTTCTTATGTGACAGAGTGTTGGACTGGAGGGGCACTGGCCTGATCCAACATGGCTTCTCTTATGTTCTTATGTGACACAGAGTGTTGGACTGGATGGGCCATTGGCCTAATCCCACATGGCTTCTCTTATGTTCTTATGTGACACAGAGTGTTGGACTGGAGGGTCCATTGGCCTGATCCAACAGGGCTTCTCTTATGTTCTTATGTAACTCAGAGTGTTGGACTGGATGGGCCATTGGCCTGATCCCACATGGCTTCTCTTATGTTCTTATGTGACTCCGAGTGTTGGACTGGATGGGCCACTGGCCTGATCCAGCATGGCTTCTCTTATGTTCTTATGTGACAGAGTGTTGGACTGGAGGGGCCACTGGCCTGATCCAACATGGCTTCTCTTATGTTCTTATGTGACACAGAGTGTTGGACTGGATGGGCAATTGGCCTGATCCCACATGGCTTCTCTTCTGTTCTTATGTGACACAGAGTGTTGGACTGGATGGGCAATTGCCTGATCCAACAGGGCTTTTCTTACGTTCTTATGTGACTCAGAGTGTTGGACTGGAGGGGCCATTGGCCTGATTCAACAGGGCTTCTCTTATGTTCTTATAAATTTATGCAGCAGCTCACAACTTTAATGCCAGTAGCTCACAAAGTAGCCCCCCCCCCCGCCATATAGAGGGGAGAGATGCGGGGCCAAACTCTCCTGAGCCTCAGTGGATCAAATCCAGAATCTTGAATTGTGCCTGAATCCAGAAAATGTATGTGTGACAAAAAGTATTTCCCACCATTTTTCTTTCTTCCTCCCAGGCAGGAGTACAAGGACCCCCCTGGATGCCTCCACCACCATCTCCTCCGTGCGCTGAAGGAAAGGAGCCGCCATGCAGCCCGCTCAGGTACTGGGGGAAGGAGAATCACCGGGGAGATGTGTGGCGGACAGTAAGGGTGCTTCCTTCTCTGCTGTGATGCTCAGAGGATTGGGCTCCTTCCCATTAATTCTAGCAATCCCCACTGGTAAGACAGGAAAACGTTTTCTAGGATGGTTTCTGCAGAAAAGCAGGACAGTTAGAACCTGACTCTGATTTGCCCCAACCCCAAATGTGTCTGTAACACTATTGGATTCCCCACAAAAACCTATTTTCTCCTCGCAGGCGGGGGTGTCCTTTGAGGAGGTGGCCGTGGATTTCACGACGGGGAGTGGGCCCTGCTGCGCCCGGCCCAGAGAGCTCTCTACAAGGAAGTCATGCTGGAGAATTATGGGAACGTGGCCTCTCTGGGTGAGGATCCTTTGCTCCTTCTTGCTCTGAGGAATGACTATAAGGAGGAAGGAGGGGGCCAGGCTGTGTGTCTTGGTCCAGTGGCTGGTCTCTGCCTTCCTCCTCTGATGCGGGGAGGGGTTCTGGGCTCTCCTTGCAGAGAGGGAGCCCCTCCTGGCACTTCTGTGCCTGAGCCAAGTGAGAGGGCTTCGGAAGAGGTGTCAGGGGAGGCCTGGTGTGGAGATGGTGGGGCGGTGTGAGCAGGGGCTTCCTTCCAGTGTGGGCCTGGCCTTACCTGTGGAAGGAAGGACTCTGCTGTCTTTTCTGCCATTTTAATTCTCAGCTGGCGTTTCCATTTCAGCTTGGTACAGAAGGGGCATAGAACTGCCAGCACCCCTTTTGTTGTCTAGGGCAGGGGTGGCCAAACTGTAGCTCTTTTCAAACATATTGTGTGATTCTCGAAGCCTCCGTTGCTCCGTCATCTGGCTTGGAGAAAACATTAGTCTCTTTAAATCACTTCTCCAAACCAAGACAGCCAACGGCTTGGAAACTGCATTTAAAGTTGCTTTCTTTCCACCTCTTCCTCCCCCATCTATTTCCCTCCCTTCCTCCCTCCTTCCTTCCTTCCTTCCTTCCTTCCTTCCTTCCTTCCTTCCTTCCTTCCTTCCTTCCTTCCTTCCTTCCTTCCTGCCTTCCCTCCCTCCCTCCTTCCCTCCTTCTTTCCTTCCTTCCTTCCCTCCCTCCCTCCTCCCTCCTTCCTTCATTCCTTCCCTCTCTCCTTCTTCCCTCCCTCACTTCCTCCTCCTTCCTTCCCTCCCTCACTTCCTCCCTCCTTACTTCCTTCCTTCCCTTCCTCCATCCTTCTTCATTTTTCCCTCTCTCTCTCCCGCCTTCCTTCCTTCCTCCCTCACTTCCTTCCTTCCCTCCCTCCCTCCTTCCCTCTCTCCCTCCTTCCCTCCCTCACTTCCTCCCTCCTTCCTTTCTTCCCTCCCTCACTTCCTCCTCCTTCCTTCCTTCCTTCCTTCCTTCCTTCCTTCCTTCCTTCCTTCCTTCCTTCCCTCCCTCCCTCCCTTCTTTCTTTCCTTCCTTCCTTCCCTCCCTCCTTCCTTCATTCCTTCCCTCTCTCCCTCCTTCCCTCCCTCCCTCACTTCCTCCCTCCTTCCTTCCTTCCCTCCCTCCCTCCCTCCCTTCCTTCCCTCCCTCCCTCCTCCTTTCTTCCTTCCTTCCTTCCCTCCCTCCCTCCTTCATTCCTTCCCTCTCTCCCTCCTTCCTCCCTCACTTCCTCCCTCCTTCCTTCCCTCTCTCCCTCCTTCTTTCCTTCCCTCCCTCACTTCCTCCCCCTTCCTTCCCTCCCTCCCTCCCTCCTTCCCTCCCTCTTTCCCTCTCTCCTTCCCTCTCTCCTTCCCTCTCCTTCCTTCCTTCCTTCCTTCCTTCCTTCCTTCCTTCCTTCCTTCCTTCCTTCCCTTCCTTCCTTCCTTCCTTCCTTCCTTCCTCCCTCCCTCCCTCCCCTCCCTCCCTCCCTTCCTTCCCTCCCTCCCTCCTTCCCTCCCTCTTTCCCTCTCTCCTTCCTTCCTTCCCTCCCTCCCTCCTTCCCTCCCTCTTTCCCTCTCTCCTTCCTTCCTTCCTTCCTTCCTTCCTTCCTTCCTTCCTTCCTTCTTCCTTCCTTCCTTCCTTCCTTCCTTCCTTCCTTCTTCCGTGACACATGGCTTCTCTTTTGTTCCCCACAATGTTAGCGCCCTAGCCAGTCATCTCGTTTGCCTAGTGTCAGAACTAGCCCCGGAAAGCTCATGCGCTGCCACAGAAATTGTTAGTGCCTTGCACTGATCTGTGTGATCTGCTTTTGTCCCATATGCTCCTGGGTAGAGTCAGAAGTGAGAGCTGTCGAATCCCAAAGAAACGGGGGGGGGGGGGGGGGGCTGGAGGCACAGTTTCCCTGATTGTTTTGCCTGCACTTTAAGGTTTTCCTGGTGTCCTGCCGTTTTCTACTGGTTTGGAATGGTTGGATGTATGGGCACACAGAAGAGGTCTAATTTTGTGGGGGGGTTTTCTCTGATCAACAGGGCCTCTGATCCCCAAACCTGACCTCATATCCCGGCTGGAGGAAGAAGAAGGGCCGTTTCAACTGGGCTGCGATGAAGAGGCGGGATCGACAGGTAGGGACTGAAGGGGTCTGTCTTGGGACTGTGTGTTGCCTGCGCTTCCTTCCACGGGCTGGTGAATGTCTGCGGCCTTATTGAACCTCATAGTCTGCCCTGAAAAGAGCTTCTTTCTCCCTAGTCTTGTGCCCTTATGTCAAGTCTAGCCCAGTTTTGCCCACTCTGGAAGTTCAGTATTTTCCAAAGGAAGTCCTGGCTTTCCCAGGGTATGTTTAAACTCTAGTTAGGATTTGGCTGTTTCTATCAGTACCTGTTAAGAGCCCGTGGCGCAGAGTGGTAAAGCTGCAGTACTGCAGTTGGAGCCCTCTGCTCACGACCCTGAGTTTGATCCCAGCAGAAGCTGGTTCAGGTAGCCGGCTCCAGGTCGACTCAGCCTTCCATCCTTCCGAGGTCGGTCCAAATGAGGACCCAGCTTGCTGGGGGAAAGTGTAAAAGACTGGGGAAGGCAATGGCAAACTACCCCGTAAAAAGTCTGCCGTGAAAACGTTGTGAAAGCAACGGCACCCCAGAGTCGAAACGACTGGTGCTTGCACAGGGGACTACCTTTACCTTTTTACCTTTTTTATCAGTACCTGAGTTCATGTTGCCTGGATCTGTCCACCAGGAAGCCGTTTACATACCCCAGCAAATGTGCAGGGGCGGGGTTCTTAGCAAGGGAGGTCTAGACAGCAAATTCCCCTGCTCAGGGGTGGGAGAATGGGCCAGCGATTATAGGTCGTCTTTTCTTTCTTTGCAACTGCAATCTTTCACCGCGATGTTTTGCTTTCCTCAGTCCCAAGGTGGGTGGGAGCAAAACAAAGGGGTCTAATGGCTTCCTCCCATTTAATACAAAAGCAATTGAGTGACGATAGAAGCAGATACAACAATAATTTGTGTTCCTAGTAGTCTTTTATTTTCTCCAAAAATCAACTGCTAAAGTAAACAAACAAACAAACAGAAACGAAATAAATTAGGATGGAGAATGCAGCTTCCATACAAGACAAGACCATAATGTGCAACCATATATCTTTTCCACAATTATTTTAATCCCACTTCACACTACGTACTGCCTACCAACCTCTTAACCGGCATCATTCTCTAAAGTGATCCGTATGTTCAACCATAGTCAATCATAAAGCGGTGACCATTCCATACCTTGTATTAATTGTATGCACAATATATTTGGCAGAGAATCTCTCTTCGAAATAGTCCACATACCATTATTTACAGTTATGTTTCCAAATCATAGCGTGCTAACTCATTCCATACTTCATATGAATTCTGTTCTGTTCTCAAATTCTCAAAAGATTTGCCAGAGCAGTGGTTTTGATGGTTGATCTATTAGAACTTTCCAGCTTAACGTCTTGTAGATATAAGGTTTACAAGTTAATGCATGGGATGGAGAAAGTAGAGAAAGAGGTACTTTTCTCCCTTTCACACAATACAAGAACTCGTGGGCATTCGATGAAATTGCTGAGCAGACAGGTTAAAACGGATAATAGGAAGTACTTCTTCACCCAAAGGGGGATTAACATGTGGAATTCACTGCCACAGGAGGTGGGTGGCGGCCACAAGCATGGCCACCTTCAAGAGGGGTTTAGATAAAAATATGGAGCAGAGGTCCATCAGTGGCTATTAGCCACAGTGTGTGTGTGTATATATATATATATATAATTTTTTTGGCCACTGTGTGACAGAGTGTTGGACTGGATGGGCCACTGGCCTGATCCAACATGGCTTCTCTTATGTTGATGATTTTGTTTGTTAGAGGCTTTTCAATTTGAAATATTTTTTGCAATCGTTGAATAGGGAGATATTTACCAGTGTATTTGCTTCGTTAATTTTCCACAGTTTCTCTTGTGTGATTTACAACGTTTATTTTGTGGTACTCTTGGCTTGCTTACCCTCTGAGTGCGGCATAAAGACTGAGAGATCTCCATTCTGAACCAAATATGACAAAGGCAGCATTAACTCTAAAAAATACCTGGAGAATCTTGTTAGTCTCTAGGCGCTGTGAACTCAAAATTCAGTGTTTGTGTTAAGTGTCCTGTCCTCACACCAGGTGTTCCTTTCTTTCAGCAGGAGACGTGTGGAAGTCAGCGAATGAAGCAGAAGACCACCGATGGATGGAATTAGAGGATACATATTCCAATGTGAAAGAGAAGATTGAATCTTTGGATGCGCTTTTGAATCTTTTGGATGCGAAGGGGAGCAATAATTCTGGTCTTTTACAGGGGGATGACTCTCTAAAGCAAAACACATGTCAAAGAGACAGCAAAAATGAGTTCACTGCAAGCAGTGAAAAATCCACTGAAATATCAGTTATTAATATTCAACAAAGGATACGCCATAGAAAGAAAATATATAAAAGCCTGAGGTGTAGAAAAAGTTTCAGGCAGAGAGCACGCCTTACTTCCCACCAAAGAATTCACACAGGGGAGAAACCATATGACTGCCAGGAGTGTGGGAAAGTTTTGGAAGAAAAGGTGGCCTCATCTCCCATCAAAAAAATCACAAAGTGAAGAAATCATACAATTGCATGGAGTGTGGGAAAAACTTCATTGTGAGTACCGGTCTCACTCGCCATCAAAGAATTCACACTGGGGAGAAACCATATAAATGCCTGGAGTGTGGGAAAAGCTTTGGTTACAGAAGCACTCTTACTTGCCATCAAAGAATTCACACAGGGGAGAAACCATATAAATGCGAGAAGTGTGGTGAAAGTTTTAGAAGAAAATATGGCCTTATCTCCCATCAAAGTATTCACACAAAGGAGAAGCCATACAAATGCCAGGAGTGTGGAAAAGGTTTTGGAAGAAAAAATAGCCTCATCTCCCATCAAAGAATTCATACAGGGATGAAACCATACAAATGTTTGGAGTGTGGGAAAAGCTTCACTGTAAGAACCAGTCTCGCTTGCCATCAAAGAATTCATACAGGGGAGAAACCATACAAATGTCTTGAGTGCGGGAAAAGCTTCAGTCAGAGATCACAACTTCGTTTTCATCACAAAATTCACACTGGGGAGAAGCCACATGAATGCCAGGAGTGTGGGAAAAGCTTTCGTTACAGAACCGTTCTTACTTGCCATCAAAGAATTCACACAGGGGAGAAACCATATGAATGCCAGGAGTGTGGGGAAAGTTTTAGAAGAAGATTATAACCTTAACTGCCATCAAAGAATTCACACAGGGGAGAATCCATATGAATGCCAGGAGTGTGGGAAAGGTTTTAGAAGAAGATATAGCCTTACCTACCATCAAAGAATTCACACAGGGGAGAAACCATATAAATGCCTGGAGTGTGGGGAAAACTTCACTTTAAGTATCACTCTCACTCGCCATCGAAGAGTTCACACAGGGGAGGAACCATACAAATGTCTTGAATGTGGGAAAAGCTTCAGTCGGCGCTCACAACTTACTGTTCATCAGAAAATTCACACTGGGGAGCAACCATATAAATGCCAGGAATGTGGGAAAAGCTTTGGTTACAGAACTGCTTTCACTTGCCATCTAAGAATTCACACAGGGGAGAAACCATACGAATGCCAGGAGTGTGGCAAAAGTTTTGGAAGAAAATATAACCTTAGCCTACCATCAAAGGATTCACACAGGGGAGAAACCATACAAATGCTTGGAGGTGTGGGAAAAGGTTCACTGTAAGTACCAGTCTCACTTGTCATCGAAGAATTCACACAGGGAGGAAACCATACAAATGCCCTGAGTGCGGGAAAAGCTTCAGTCGGAGATCACAGCTTTGTGTTCATCAAACAATCACACTGGGGAGAAACCATATAAATGCCTGGAGTGTGGGAAAGGTTTTGGAAGAAAACAAAGCCTTACCTTCCATCAAAGAATTCACACAAGGGAGGAACCATACAAATGTCTTCAGTGTGGGGAAAGGCTTCACTTGGAGATCACAACTTCGTGACCATCAACAAATTCACACTGGGGAGAAACTATATAAATGCCTGGAGTGTGGGAAAAGTTTTGGAAGAAAAGATAGCCTCATCTCCATCAAAGAACTCATACAGGGGAGAAACCATATGAATGCCAGGAGTGTGGGAAAGGTTTTGGAAGAAAAGATGGCCTCATTTCACATCGAAGAATTCACACAGGGGAGAAACCTCACAAATGCTTGGAGTGTGGGAAAAGCTTCAGTTACAGTCACAGTCTTACGTCCCATCGAAGAACTCACACAGGGGAGAAACCATATGAATGCCAGGAGTGTGGGAAAAGTTTTGCAAGAAAAGATAGCCTCATCTCCCATCAAAGAATTCACACAGGGGAGAAACCATACAAATGTTTGGAGTGTGGGAAAAGGTTCACTGTAAGTACCAGTCTCACTTGTCATCGAAGAATTCACACAGGGGAGAAACCATATGAATGCCAGGAGTGTGGGAAAAGGTTCAGTCAGAGTACACATTTTACTTCCCACAAAAGGACACACACAAGCAGGAAGAGATAAAAATGTTTGGTGTGTGGGTACACTTTCTGTTGGAATAATCACCTTAATTTACCGCCAAAAGATTCACACAGAAGAGAAACCATACAAGTGCCTAGAGTGGCTTCAGTCACAGTTCACCCCTTAGTATCCATCAGAAAATTCACATGGTGGGAAAAAAACCACATAGAAATGTCTGGAGTGTGGAAAAATCTTCACTGACAGGTTTTGTCCAGCTTTCCATCGAAGATGGCACACTGGAGAGGAACCGTATAAATGCCTAGATCGTGGGAGCAGAATCAAAACAGCAGCTGGTGTGCAAATAGTGCTGTAAGTGCAAAATAATCAGTGGAGTAAAAAAACACTTTAGAAAGATAACAAAATATATTGCACGAAGTCAAAAGTTAACCAAATAATGTACATCCAGCTACAAAGAGTCCGTCCACAAACAATAGCTTCCGTTGTTCCGCAGGTTTCTGTCTCTTAAAGGGCTGACAGATCCGCTTTCAATTCCAAGCCGCAGCTTCTGTAGATAAGAAAGTTCGTCTTGTTTTGAGTCGTTAGGTCTTCAGTTACGTAGAAAAGAAACAGAACACTCATGGCAAAATTAATCCAAAAGAGGGGAGAACTCGCCACACTTAGAACTTGCTGGCGGTTTCGAAGCCTTCCTCTGCGCTGTTTCTCTCATGAGGATGCAATATTTCCACGGAGCCACGGTGCAAACATCAGTCAAACAAACGAAGCGTCATATCTTTTCTCCACTGCAACAGAGAGCAGAGGAAGGCTCTCTGTGTTATATGAATGTTGACTTCATGTAATATAGATATATTGTCATCATTCTGAAGTGCCGTTTTACTCCGCTGATGATTTTGCATTTACGGTAGATGGTGGGAACATACACACAGAGGAGAAAACGTATAAATTCCCAGAGGGTGGGAAAGGCTTCATTCAGTATACATTTTAATGGCCATTGGGGCTCTTTTTGGGGGTCTTGGGGAGTCACCAAAGAGACGACACCGGTGAGGCAGCTGTTGCACATGCAGGGACGGTGGCTCAGTGCTAGAGCATCTGCTTGGGAAGCAGAAGGTCCCAGGTTCAATCCCTGGCATCTACAAAAAAGGGTCCAGACAAATAGGTGTGAAAAACCTCAGCTTGAGACCCTGGAGAGCCGCTGCCAGTCTGAGGAGACAATACTGACTTTGATGGACTGAGGGGGGTCTGATTTAGTATAAGGCAGCTTCATAGGTTGGGACAGTGGCTCAGTGGCAGAACATCTGCTTGGTAGGCAGAAGGTCCCAGGTTCAACCCCCGGCATCTCCAACTAAAAAGGGTCGAGGCAAATAGGTGTGAAAAACCTCAGCTTGAGACCCTGGAGAGCCGCTGCCGGTCTGAGAAGACAAGACTGACTTTGATGGACCGAGGGGGGTCTGATTCAGTAGAAGGCAGCTTCATATGTCCATGTAGAATATGTGGTGTTTGCCACCCTCCCACTCTTCCTTGCAGCCGGAGCAGGTAAGCAGGCGGATGTGGCCAGCTCCTGTGGCAGACAGCTTTCTCCCAAGCCAGGACAGGGTTGGCCCAAACTGTGCATTGTGCTTTGCATTGCTCCCCTCCCTATGAGTTGCTGTGGTTCCGGGGACGGGGGCCATAAAAAAATCCACAGACGAGAGAAACTGCAAATCCATGGAGTGTGCGGAAAACTTTGCTCGCAGTAGCGTTGTTACGTCCCACCTAAGACGTCACACGGGGGAAACCATACAACTGCCTGGAGTTTGGAGAAAACTTCCATCGGGCCTCACACTTCAATGTTCATCAGAAAATTCACACAGAGGAAATAGCATATAAATGCCTTGATTGGGGGTGGGGGGGGGTGGACTTCAGAGTTATCTTCTTTGTTGACTCTGACTCTCTGTGACCCCATGGACCAAGTCACACCAGGCTTTCCTGTTTTCCACCATCCTCCAAAGTCGGCACCAATTCATGATAGTTACATCAGTGACGCTGTCCAGCCATCTCCTCTTTTGCCGTCCCCTTCTTCTTTTGCCTTCTGTCTTTCCCAGCATCAGGGTTTTCTCCAGGGAGTGCTCCCTTCTCATTGGGTGGCCAAAGTATTTCAGCTTCAGTTTCAGCACCTGACCTTCCAGAGAACAATCAGGGTGGATTTCCCTTAGGACTGACTGACTGGGTCTCCTTGCAGTCCAAAGTAATCCAAGAAGTAAAGTTATCTTCGTACTTTGCATCAAAGAAATCACACAGGAGAAACATGCAGATGCCCTCGGTGTGGGAAAAGGTTCCATCGGAGGGCAAACCTTACTTCCCACAGAAGGATGCTCACAGGGAAGAAGAAATACGTTGCATATTCATGATTGTAGTTATATTTATGGATGTTTTTTTTACGGTATGCAGTTTCATGACCTTTGTAAAGTTAAACCCCGGGGTCAGGAAAAGAATCAAAATTCATATCCACCTCTCAATCGTGACAGTTCGTGAGTATAACCGAAGAAATTATTGCTCCCGAACTGCAGACAACTACTGTCATCAAGAGGTATTGTAGTCCCTGTGATATATTGTAGCCCCTGTGGTATAGTTACTCCTTTGCACAATTAGTTAAGGGTTCGGTTTTTTTTTTTTCATTTGGAGGACAATGGCGTGTTCCAAGTTCAAAAGTTTCATTTCTCTCCCGCGGCAACCTCTATGAAAAGTGTCACATAAGGGGAGGTCGAATCAGGCATTTTACTGGTGGCTTCCATCAGAAAATCCTGCCTCTTGGGTGAGCATACCAAGCGTGCTGGCCTTCCCATTATTTTATTTATTTATATCAGATTTATATCCCGCCCTTCCCTAACAGGGCGGCTAACAACAGTTAAAAACCACATAGAATATTAAAAAAACAAGAACGTATGAGAAGCCATGTTGGATCAGGCCAAGGGCCCCTCCAGTCCAACACTCTGTGTCACATAAGAACATAAGAGAAGCCATGTTGGATCAGGCCAATGGCCCCTCCAGTCCAACACTCTGTGTCACATAAGAACATAAGAGAAGCCATGCTGGATCAGGCCAATGGCCCATCCAGTCCAACACTCTGTGTCACATAAGAACATAAGAGAAGCCCTGTTGGATCAGGCCAGTGGCCCATCCAGTCCAACACTCTGTGTCACATAAGAGAAGCCATGTTGGGTCAGGCCAATGGCCCATCCAGTCTAACACTCTGTGTCACATAAGAGAAGCCATGTTGGATCAGGCCAATGGCCCATCCAGTCCAACACTCTGTGTCACATAAGAACATAAGAGAAGCCATGCTGGATCAGGCCAATGGCCCCTCCAGTCCAACACTCTGTGTCACATAAGAACATAAGAGAAGCCATGCTGGATCAGGCCAATGGCCCATCCAGTCCAACACTCTTGAGTCACATAAGAGAAGCCATGTTGGGTCAGGCCAATGGCCCATCCAGTCCAACACTCTGTGTCACACAGTGACCAGTATATATATATACACACACACACACTGTGGCTAATAGCCACTGATGGACCTCTGCTCCATATTTTTATCCAATCCCCTCTTGAAGCTGGCTATGCTTGTAGCCGCCACCACCTCCTGTGGCAGTGAATTCCACATGTTAATCACCCTTTGGGTGAAGAAGTACTTCATTTTATCCGTTTTAACGTGACTGCTCAGCAATTTCATCGAATGCCCACGAGTTCTTGTATTGTGAGAAAGGGAGAAAAGGACTTCTTTCTCTACTTTCTCCATCCCATGCATTATCTTGTAAACCTTGTGAAGTGCTTCTTCACCCTAAGGGTGATTAACATGTGGAAGTCACTTCCACAGGAGGTGGTGGCGGCTACAAGCATAGCCAGCTTCAAGAGGGGATTGGATAAAAATGTGGAGCAGAGGTCCATCAGTGGCTATTAGCCACAGCATATTATTGGAACTGTCTGGGGCAGTGATGCTCTGTATTTTTGGTGCTTGTGGGGGGTGGGGCAAAGTGGAAGGGCTTCTAACCCCACTTGTGAACCTCCTGACTGCACTTGGGTTTTTTTTTGGCCACTGTGTGACACAGACTGGATGGGCCATTGGCCTGATCCCACATGGCTTCTTTTTTATGTTCTTATGCCTTCCCCAGTCATCTACACTTTCCCCCCGGCAAGCTGGGTGCTCATTTTACAGACCTCAGAAGGATGGAAGGCTGAGTCAACCTCGAGCCAGCTACCTGAACCCAGCTTCCGCCTGGAATCGAACTCAGGTCGTGAGCAAAGCTTGGCCTGCAGTACTGCAGCTTACCTCTTGAGATCCCGAGATGCATGCCAAATGCGTTAATACGTCTGGAATGGAAGCCAAAATTACTTTGGCTTCCCTTCACTATTGGCTAACAATAAGTTACCAACCAAGGGGATTAATAGACCTGTTGTTGGAGTACCCAGCTTGTCGGGGGGAAAGTGTAATGACTGGGGAAGGCAATGGCAAACCACCCCATAAAAAGGTCTGCCGTGAAAACGTGAAAGCAACGTCACCCCAGAATCGGAAACAACTGGACCAGGCAAATTTACGACCATGCAAGGAGATATAAAAGAGATGCAGGCTGCTTTAATGACTGCTATAGTACAGCTAACAAGCAAACATTGGTGAACAGATGGCAGAGATTTAAAAAAAGCTTTCGGAGAACACCAGGCAGACAGCTGAGACTAACAAGGCTCTAAAAGTATCAGAGGATCGGGTGACAGAGAATACTCAAAAGGCGGGACATCTGGAAAAAAGAACAGAGTTTACAAGATTCTAGATTCTTACAACTGGAAGTAGGCAGAGCTGCATATATGTTGAGGTTTCAAAACATACCAGAAGAGAAAAATGAAAATACTTTGAAATCTAGGTGGTTGAAATCAGTACATAATAAATTATACCTACTTGGTTGTTCCCCTGGAGAAATTTTGGATGCCCTGGGACCAGGCAAAGTTTGCTTGCAGACAGGGCGGGATAGAAGTTGAAAGTAATAAATAAAAAATAGTTCTTAAACAGAGAGTGATGGATGTGGAGAGGCAAGGAGATCTTAGTAGAGATCCAGATTTTAGAGCATCTGATCAAGCCAGATACTGCATGGCTCCAATGGCGTGTTGAACACATCTTGACGTTTATAAGTTTAAGAAAGCCCCGTGGCACAGAGTGGTAAAGCTGCGGTACTGCAGTCTGAACTCTCTGCTCGCGACCTGAGTTCGATCCCAGTGGGAGCTGGTTCAGGTAGCCGGCTAGAGGTTGACTCAACCTTCTATCCTTCCGAGGTCGGTAAAATGAGTACCCAGCTCGCTGGGGGGTGGGGAGTGTAGATGACTGGAGAAGGCAATGGCAAACCACCCCGTTAAAAAGTCTGCCATGAAAACGTCATGATGCGACATCACCCCAGAGTCGGAAACGACTGGTGCTTGCACAGGGGACCTTTCCTTTTTCCTTTCACTGGCCAGATATGAGGCACTGAGGGTGAATACAGCAGAGTTCCTTTTGACTAGAGACTGTGCTTATGTGGTTCTGGAAAGGTAGAAACCACCAAACAGATGATGTTTCGATACAAGTGGTACAATGAAGTCTGAAATAAATTTATTACACACCTTGTGAAGGAAATGCCAGGGCAGTCACTCAGCCTGTTGTAATAAGTTACTCTCCGATGGAAATCACACCATCGCTAAACCTGTGGCTATTGCATTAGAAAGGCACGCCTAAATCTGTAAGCCTGTTTTTAAGGGAAACCAGTATATATATTTTATACTTTTAGCAATATTGGATGTATCTGTTTCATTGATCCTGTTTTATCACTTTTGCACCCATGTATACTGTCTGGCTTAGTACTGTAATAAGGCGTCGATGATGCACCTGTATGATTAACTTTCACCTTTTCTCCCAATTCTTAACTAATAAAAGAGCATGTTTCAGTTTAAATGAAATCATTCACTCTAAGAACTTGACTGTTTGGTCTGTTGACACAGCATCGGAAATCTGGCCTTGAATATTTCATGGCACTGGAAGGGCCAAGTCTTTCAAAAAGTTTGCTAATTCTGCATGGTGTTCTGATCAGGCTTAATTGAAATGATTGGTTATCCTATAAAACAGGGGTGGCCAGCGGTAGTTCTCCAGATTTTTTTTTGCCTATAACTCCCATCAGCCCCAGCCATTGGCCGTGCTGGCTGGGGCTGATGGGAGTTGTAGGCAAAACATCTGGAGAGCTACCATTGGCCACCCCTGCTATAAAAAGCCCATCGCAGCTGGATCCCTCTTGCCTGCTCTGCTCCACGAAGACAGCCGGGGCTCCTCCGAGCAGGGCCTTCTGCAGGTGGCTCCCTGCAGACGGGCTAAATCAGCAGTTGCCTTTTCATGCGCATTCTGTGTTGTACCCAAAACCTGGGGGAACAGCCTGTTTTCAGGAAGATGTTTCGGTCAAGGGAACAGGGACTGTGGTCTGTACTTCTAGGTAAGAGCCTAAAAGGAAGCCCTTCTTCACCCAAAGGGTGATTAACATGTGGAATTCACTGCCACAGGAGGTGGCGACAGCTACAAGCATAGCCAGCTTCAAGAGGGGTTTAGATAAAAATATGGAGCAGAGTTCCATCAGTGGCTATTAGCCTCAGGGCGTAGATGGAACATTTATGTCTGGGGCAAGTGATGCTTTGGATTCTTGGTGCTTGGGGGCGGGGGGGTCAACAATGGGAGGGTTTCTAGTGTCCAGGCCCCACTGATGGACCTCCTGATGGCACTTGGGGTTTTTTGGCCACTGTGTGACACAGAGTGCTGGACTGGGTGGGCCAGTGGCCTGATCCAACACGGCTTCTCTTATCTCTGGGGCAGTGTTGCTCTGTCTTCTTGGTACTTGGAGGGCCATGGTGGGAGGGCTTCTGGAATTATGGCCCCACTGATGGACCTCCTGATGGCACTTGGGGTTTTTTGGCCACTGTGTGACACAGAGTGTTGGGCTGGGTGGGCCACTGGCCTGATCCAAGATGGCTTCTCTTATGTTCTTATGTGTCACAGAGTGCTGGACTGGGTGGGCCATTGGCCTGATCCAACATGGCTTCTCTTATGTTCTTATGTGTCACAGAGTGCTGGACTGGGTGGCCCACTGGCCTGATCCAACATGGCTTCTCTTATGTTCTTATGTGACACAGAGTGTTGGACTGAAATACTTGGGAGGATAGGGGGTGGACTTTATTCAGCCACCTCTCTGAATATCCTCCAGGCACCCAGTAAGGGTTGGTCACCTGAGGTTGCCATGACTTCCTGGGGCAGACACACACACACACACACACACACACACAGGGCTGGAACACTTTCCCTATGAAGAAAGGTTGAAACACTTGGGACTCTTTAGCTTGGAGAAACGTCGACTGCGGGGTGACATGATAGAGGTTTACAAGATAATGCATGGGATGGAGAAAGTAGAGAAAGAAGTACTTTTCTCCCTTTCTCACAATACAAGAACTCGTGGGCATTCGATGAAATTGCTGAGCAGACAGGTTAAAACGGATAAAAGGAAGTACTTCTTCACCCAAAGGGTAATTAACATGTGGAATTCACTGCCACAGGAGGTGGTGGCGGCCACAAGCATAGCCAGCTTCCAAGAGGGGATTGGATAAAAATATGGAGCAGAGGTCCATCAGTGGCTATTATTTGTATTTCATACAAAGACCATTACGGCCTGCTCTGCTCCACGAAGACAGCTGGGGCTCCTCTGAGCAGGGCCTTCTGCAGGTGGCTCCCTGCAGATGGGCCAAATCAACAGTTGTCTCTTCGTGTGCATTCTGTGTTGTGCCCAAAGTCTGGGGGAACAGCCTGCACAATGAGACCAGAAAGGCTGCCTTTATCATGGCTTTCTGCAATTTATGCCATGAAATATTTTCAGGAAGCTGTTTCAGTCAAGAGAACAGGGACTGTGGTCTGTACTGCCAAAAGCAAGAGCCTTCTGTGTAACTCCTGTGACATGTGGATGCTTACACTTGGTTCCAGCTCTTCTCCCCCCCAGATGTTGAGATCTTGGGGTCGTGGTAGAGAACTCACTGAAAATGTCAAGACAGTGTGCGTTTGCAATAAAAAAGGCTAACGCCATGCTGGGAATTATTAGGAAGGGAAATGAAAACAAATCAGCCAGTATCATAATGCCCCTGTATAAATCGATGGTGCGGTCTCATTTGGAATACTGTGTGTAATTCTGGTCACCGCACCTCAAAAAGGATATTATAACATTGGAAAAAGTGCAGAAAAGAGCAACTAGAACGATTAAAGGTTTGGAACACGTTCCCTATGAAGAAAGGTTAAAACACTTGGGGCTCTTTAGCTTGGAGTGCGGGGTGACATGATAGAGGTTTACAAGATTCTGCATGGGATGGAGAAAGTAGAGAAAGAAGTCCTTTTCTTCCTTTCTCACAATAAAAGAACTCATGAGCATTCAATGAAATTGCTGAGCAGTCAGGTTAAAACGGATAAAAGGGAGTACTTCTTCTCCCAAAGGGTGATTAACATGAAATTCACTGCAACAGGAGGTGGTGGCGGCTACAAGCATAGCCAGCTTCAAGAGGGGATTGGATAAAAATATGGAGCAGAGGTCCATCAGTGGCTATTAGCCACAGTGTGTGTGTATGTATGTGTGTGTGTATATATATGAAAATATGGAGCAGAGGTCCATCAGTGGCTATTAGCCACATTTTGTGTGTGTGTATATATAGTAAAAATATGGAGCAGAAGTCCATTAGTGGCTATTAGCCACAGTATGTATATATATTGTCCACTATGTGACACAGAGTGTTGGACTGGATGGGCCATTGGCCTGATCCATCATGGCTTCTCTTATGTTCTTATGTGACTCAGAGTGCTGGACTGGATGGGCCATTGGCCTGATCCAACATGGCTTCTCTTATGTTCTTATGTGATACAGAGTGTTGGACTGGATGGGCCATTGGCCTGATCCAACATGGCTTCTCTTATGTTCTTATGTGAACACAGAGTGTTGGACTGGATGGGCCATTGGCCTGATCCAGCATGGCTTCTCTTATGTTCTTATATTTATGTTACATGTTAAAAGGTAAATTAGTTGGACAGGAAAAACTTCTGGGAAAGAAATGCCCTCTTTTTGACCCAGATTTATTAGCAATAGAATAATTAACAGGCATTCTCACATTCTGACCTGTTACTGTTTGATGGTTTCCCCGTGCTCATGCAAACCCAGATCAAAGGTTTTCTGAAAGGTCCCCTGTGCAAGCACCAGTCGTTTCCGACTCTGGGGTGATGTTGCTTTCACATTTTCACGGCAGACTTTTTACAGGGTGGTTTGCCATTGCCTTCCCCAGTCCTCTACACTTTCCCCCCAGCAAGCTGGGGACTCATTTTACTGACCTTAGAAGGATGGAAGGCTGAGTCAACCTGGAGCCAGCTACCTGAACCCAGCTTCCGCCGGGGATCGAACTCAGGCCGTGAGCAGAGCGTAGGACTGCAGTACTGCAGCTTTAACGCTCTGCGCCTGAGTGTTCCTGAGGGGAGAAGTGGTGGAAACCAGGGCAACATTGCATATGAGTCCCTCCACCTTTCCTTTCTTCCTTTAAAAAGTGAAGATGGATCCAGGCGGGCAGCCGTGCTGGTCTGAAGCAGTAGAACAAAGCAGGAGACCGCGAGCACCCTTAAGACCAGCAAAGTTTTATACAGAATGTCAGCTTACAACAGGAATAAAACTTTGTGGGTCTTAAAGGTGCTCCTTCACTTCTGCTTTGTTCTCCCTGGAAGAGTCAAAGAGAGAGGGGGGGGCGGGACTAGCAGCCCTAGAGAGGCACATGGGGGAGGGGCTGTAAGTGGGGAGCGATTTCCTCCTCCTCCTCCTCCTCCTCCACGCCGTGCAAGGAAGCGCCTCTGGAACTCGGAGACTTCTGCTTGGAGTGCTTGGGAGGGAATCTGGTGAGCTCCAAGAGGCTATGGGGGGTGGATATGGGGGTGGGGGGCTGCAATGCAAGACGCAAAGCAAAGATCACAAAGGGCTGGGAGGGAATCTGGTGAGCTCCAAGAGGCTATGGGGGGTGGATATGGGGGTGGGGGGCTGCAATGCAAGACGCAAAGCAAAGATCACAAAGGGCTGGGAGGGAATCTGGTGAGCTCCAAGAGGCTATGGGGGGTGGATATGGGGGTGGGGGGCTGCAATGCAAGACCCAAAGCAAAGATCACAAAGGGCTGGGAGGGAATCTGGTGAGCTCCAAGAGGCTATGGGGGGTGGATATGGGGGTGGGGGGCTGCAATGCAAGACCCAAAGCAAAGATCACAGCGCTGGGGGGGATGGAGTGGTTGAGTGAAAGAGACCACCCGCCGCCCCCACCCGGTTTTATTCATTCATTTATTTTATTTATTTAGGATTTATATCCCGCCCTTCCCACAAGTGGCTCAAGGCGGCTTTTTCTTCTTGACTCCCCTTTGTTCTCTTCCCCCCCTCCGTTCCTGCCCCACTTAGAGCCGCTTGTCCCCCTTGTGCAGAGCCAGGAAGGAGGTTAGTGCAGCGGACTCGAGCGCAGGATCCGAATCCAGTGCCTGTGGAGACTGGAGGAAGTGTAAGTGGCTTCCAGAGGCACATTTAGGGAATAGTTTGGGGAGGGGGGGAGGAGAGTGATAATTGGGGTAGTGGAGAAGGAGGGAGCAGGGAAAGGAGAGGGGAAGGTGTGGGGGGCTGTGGGGGGAGATCTTTGGGGGGCAGGGGGGAGGGGTTGAAGGAAAGGCTAGGGGAGCTGGGAAGGGGGTGTTAAGGGGGGCACAAGGAGTCACTGGACCCTCAGGAGACTCACAAGTAACAGAGTCTGAAGAGTGCAAAGAGGGATTATTTTTGCGGAGGATCTTTCCCCTCAGCATCCAGGCTGTGCCCCTTTGTTGCGGGGGAATGGAAGCAGGAGGGCCAGCTCTCCTCCCCACAGCTGATCTGCTCTGGGTTGGATGGTTTAGGGAGTTCCTTTTCCCTGCTTCCCCACTGGGACCCACAAGTAACGGAGTCTGAAGAGTGCAAAGGGGGATCTTTTTTGCAGAAAATCTTCCTCCTCAGCTTCTGTGCCCCTTGGTTTTGGAGGAATGGAAGCAGTAGGGCCAGCTGTCCTCCCCACAGAACTGCAGTCCTAAGCTCTGCTCACGACCGATCCCCAGTGGAAGCTGGGTTTTCAGGTAGCCGGCTCGAGGTTGACTCAGCCTTCCATCCTTCCAAGGTCAGCTTGAGGCGCAGCACAATAGACCCAGAGGATCCAAAGCACGTCACAACAGAGTCGGAAACGACTGGTGCTTGCACAGGGGACTTTTCCTATGTATGTGAAAGCACGCCTGGGCATGTTGAGTGTTTTGTCTTCAGCTTGAGGCGCAACACAATAGACCCAGAGGATCCAAAGATCTGCATCCTGATTGGCTGCTTTATTCAAACTGGCCAATCGGGAGGCAGTCTTAGAGGATGCCAGGAACTGCCAATAAGAATGGGTATTCTAATGAAGGATCCACAAAGGGCACAATCACAGGGGGTTTTCCGCTTCTTGGGGGCTGGGCTTCCCCTGCCCCAGCTGTATCTATTGCCACATATTCCGGTACTTAGCAATAGTTGGTTGCCACTTAGTAGAGATGCTGAATTGCTAATAAGGAGCTTTAATCACTACGCAAGAGCCTCCCTCATGCATTGAAAGAAGGTAAAGGTAGTCCCCTGTGCAAGCACCAGTCGTTTCCGACTCCGGGGTGATGTTGCTTTCACAACGTTTTCACGGCAGACTTTTCAAGGAGTGGTTTGCCATTGCCTTCCCCAGTCATCTACACTTTCCCCCCAGCAAGCTGGGGACTCCTTTGACCGACCTCGGAAGGATGGAAGGCTGAGTCAACCTGGAGCCAGCTACCTGAACCCAGCTTCCACCGGGGATCGAACTCAGGCCATTAGCAGAGCTTAGGACTGCAGTACTGCAGCTTTAACTCTCTGCGCCTGAGTGTTCCTGAGGGGAGAAGTGGTGGAAACCAGGGCAACATTGCATATGAGTCCCTCCACCTTTCCTTTCTTCCTTTAAAAAGTGAAGATGGATCCAGGCGGGCAGCTGTGCTGGTCCGAAGCCGTAGAACAAAGCAGGAGACCGCGAGCACCCTTAAGACCAGCAAAGTTTTATACAGAATGTCAGCTTACAACCGGAATAAAACTTTGTGGGTCTTAAAGGTGCTCCTTCACTCCTGCTTTGTTCTCCCTGGAAGAGTCAAAGAAAGAGAGAGAGAGAAGGGACTAGCAGTCCTAGAGAGGCACATGGGGGAGGAGCTGCAAGGGGGGAGCGATTTCCTCCTCCTCCTCCACCCCTTGCAAGGAAGCACCTCTGGATCTCGGAGACTTCTGCTTGAATTGCCTGGGAGGGAATCTGGTGAGCTCCAAGAGGCTATGTGGGGTGGGGGTGGGGAGATATGGGGGTGGGGGGCTGCAATGCAAGACCCAAAGCAAAGATCACAGCGCTGGGGGTTTGTAGTGCTTGAGTGAAAGAGACCACCCGCCGCCCCCACCTGGTGTTCTTCTTCCCTCCCCTTTGTCCTCTCCCCACAACTCCGTTCCTGCCCCACTTAGAGCCGCTAGTCCCCCTTGTGCAGAGTCAGGAAGGAGGTTCCTGCAGCGGATTCGAGAGCAGGATCCGAATCCAGTGCCTGTGGAGACTGGAGGAAGTGTAAGTGGCTTCCAGAGGCACATTTAGGGAATAGTTTGGGGAGGGGGGGAGGAGAGTGATAATTGGGGTGGTGGAGTAGGAGGGAGCAGGGAAAGGGGAGGGGAAGGAGTGGGGGGCTGTGGGGGGAGATCTTTGGGGAGAGGGGTTGAAGGAAAGGCTAGGGGAGCTGGAAAGGGGGTGTTAAGGGGGGCACAAGGAGTCACTGGGCCCTCAGGAGACTCACAAGTAACAGAGTCTGAAGAGTGCAAAGAGGGATTATTTTTGCGGAGGATCTTTCCCCTCAGCATCCAGGCTGTGCCCCTTTGTTGTGGGGGAATGGAAGCAGGAGGGCCAGCTCTCCTCCCCACAGCTGATCTGCTCTGGGTTGGATGGTTTAGGGAGTTCCTTTTCCCTGCTTCCCCACTGGGACCCACAAGTAACGGAGTCTGAAGAGTGCAAAGGGGGATCTTTTTTGCAGAAAATCTTCCTCCTCAGCTTCTGTGCCCCTTGGTTTTGGAGGAATGGAAGCAGTAGGGCCAGCTGTCCTCCCCACAGAACTGCAGTCCTAAGCTCTGCTCACGACCTGAGTTCGATCCCCAGTGGAAGCTGGGTTTTCAGGTAGCCGGCTCGAGGTTGACTCAGCCTTCCATCCTTCCAAGGTCAGCTTGAGGCACAGCACAATAGACCCAGAGGATCCAAAGCACATCACAACAGAGTCGGAAACGACTGGTGCTTGCACAGGGGACTTTTCCTATGTATGTGAAAGCACGCCTGGGCATGTTGAGTGTTTTGTCTTCAGCTTGAGGCGCAACACAATAGACCCAGAGGATCCAAAGATCTGCATCCTGATTGGCTGCTTTATTCAAACTGGCCAATCGCGAGGCAGTATCAGAGGATGCCAGGAACTGCCAATAAGAATGGGTATTCTAATGAAGGATCCACAAAGGGCACAAGCACAAGGGGTTTTCCGCTTCTTGGGGGCTGGGCTTCCCCTGCCCCAGCTGTATCTATTGCCACATATTCCGGTACTTAGCAGTAGTTGGTTGTCACTTAGTAGAGATGCTGAATCGCCAATAAGGAGCTTTAATCCCTACGCAAGAGACTCCCTCATGCATTGAAAAAAGGTAAAGGTAATTCCCTGTGCAATCACCAGTCGTTTCCGACTCCGGGGTGACGTTGTTTTCACAACGTTTTCACGGCAGGCTTTTTACTGGGTGGTTTGCCGTTGCCTTCCCCAGTCATCTACACTTTCCCCCCAGCAAGCTGGGGACTCCTGTGACCGGCCTCGGAAGGATGGAAGGCTGAGTCGACCTGGAACCAGCTACCTGAACCAGCTTCCGCTGGGATCGAACTCAGGTCGTGAGCAGAGGGCTCCGACTGCAGTACCGCAGCTTTAACACTCTGCGCCACCGGGCTCTTTCGTGCATTGAAGCCAGTAATTAATAGCCCTGAATCCAGAAAATGTATATGGGGCAAAAAGGGTTTCCCACCCTCTTTTTTCCTCTCCCTTCCAGGCAGGAGTACAAGGACCCCCCTTGGATGCCTTCTCCACCGTCTCCTCCGTGTGCTGAAGGGAAAGGAGCCGCCATGCAGCCAGCTCAGGTACTGTAGGGTGGGTGGGGGGATCACCGCGGAGACATGTGGCAGACGATAAGGATGTAATTCTCAGAGGGTCGGGTTCCTTCCCATTAATTCTAGTGTTCCCCACTGGGAAGGGAGACAAACAGTCAGCCCCTGACTAGGATGCTTTCTGCGGAAGAAAAAAGGGACAATTAGAACATTACTTTTGATCTGGACAAACTCCAAATGTCTCTGTTAACAATATCGGATTCCCCACAGAAACTTCTTTCGCCCTTCATCATCCGGGCAACTCTGGCCTCTTCCCTGATAGGCTGCTCGCCCTCTGAGGCCGAGGACAGCCCCTCCGGCTCCAAAACGCCCCCAAAGAGGGCTGAGTGGGGAGGGGGAGGTGTCTCCACAGGCTCTTCTTGCTGCTCTCTCCTGTGTTTAAAGAAACGCTTCCTTCTCCTCCTCGCAGGCGGGGGTGTCCTTCGAAGAGGTGGCCGTGCGTTTCACCCCGGGGGAGTGGGCCCTGCTGCGCCCAGCCCAGAGAGCTCTCTACAAGGAAGTCATGCTGGAGAATTATGGGAACGTGGCCTCTCTGGGTGAGGATCCTTTGCTCCTTCTTGCTCTGAGGAATGACTATAAGGAGGACGGAGGGGGTCAGTCTGTCTGCCCTGGTCCCAGTGATTGGTCTCTGCTTCCCTCCGCTCTCCTTCTTCTGATGTGGGGAGGGGTTCTGGGCTCTCCTTGCAGAGAGGGAGACCCTGCCTGGCACTTCTGGGCTTGAACCACCCAAGAGGGCATCAGGAGAGGGGCCAAGGGAGGCCTGGGGTGGAGATGGGGGGATGGTCTAGGCAGGGCCTTCCCTCCAGTCTGGGCCTGGCCTCACCTGGGCTGAGATGTGGCTGTGGAAGGAGGAACTCTGCTATCTTGTCTGCCATTTTAGTTCACAGCTGGCATTTCCATCTCAGCTTGGCATGGAAGGGGCATAGACCCTTCTAGTTGTCTAGGGCCTCAGTCTGCCCCACAAGGTAGAAAAAGGGTTCGCTTAAAGCCTCTCCATTTCTTGCTTTCAGTCCCAGAGAGGAATTTTCAAAGACCAAAGAGGTATCTTGTTTCCTATAGATATGGGCAAGGGAAATTGTAGAACTTTCAAATAAGACAATGTGATTTGGTTCCACTGTCACAGGACACTCCTAACCCCGAAAGATTTGGGAGATGAAGTATCTAAGCTCTGGGACTCAGTCATGCGTCTTGAGTCAAGTTCTTCCATCTAACCTGCTATTCCTCTCAGGAGAAAGACACACTCTTCAGATTGGCAGCTGTGATCCGCTTTTTCCCACTTCCTTCTTCTCCCCCTCTTTGTCTCACTAGATTTCACGGTCATCTTAGCATGTTCTAGTGGTTTGGATTGGTTGAATGCATGGGCACACAGAAGAGGTCTAATTTTGTGGGTTTTTCCCTCTCATCAGCAGGGCCTCTGATCTCCAAACCTGACCTCATATCCTGGCTGGAAGAAGAGGAAGGGCTGTTTTTCCTGGGCTGTGATGACGCAGGATGGGCAGGTAGGGGCTGTAGATGTCTGTTTTGTGACTGTGTGTTGCCTGCGCTTCCTTCCAAGGGCTGGGGATTGTCTGTGGCCTTATTTATCCTAAAAAAAACAAAGAAGGGAAAGGAACAACTCAAAATCTGGAGGAATAAACCTAAAAGGTTAATAAGAACATAAAAGAAGCCATGTTGGATCAGGCCAATAGCCCATCCTGTCCAACACTGTGTCACACAGTGGCCAATATGTGTGTGTGTAAACACACACACACACACACACACATATCTACTGTGGCTAATAGCTACTGATGGACCTCTGCTCCATATTTTTATCCAATCCCCTCTTGAAGGTGGCCATACCTCCTGTGGCAGTGAATTCCACATGTTAATCACCCTTTGGGTGAAGAAGTACTTCCTTTTATCCGTTTTAACCTGACTGCTCAGCAATTTCATTGAATGCCCACAAGCTCTTGTATTTTGAGAAAGGGAGAAAAGTACTTCTTCCTCTACTTTCTCCATCCCATGCATAACCTTGTAAACCTCTATCATGTCACCCCGCAGTCGACGTTTCTCCAAGCTAAAGAGCCCCAAGCATTTTAACCTTTCTTCATTGGGAAAATTTAATCATTCTAGTTCTCCTTTTCTGCACTTTTTCCAATGCTTTTTCCAATGCAATTAAAGGGCAATTAAATATGCAATTAAAGGGCCGAACATTAAAAACGAAGTGTAAAAAAAATCATAAATGAACATACATGTATTTATTGTAGAAAGCTGAGAGCCAGTTTGGTGTATTGGGAAGTGTACGGACTCTTATCTGGAAGAACCGGGTTTGATTCCCCACTCCTCCACTTGCACCTGCTGGCATGGCCTTGGGTCAGCCATAGCTCTGGCAGAGGTTGTCCTTGAAAGGGCAGCTGCTGTGAGAGTCCTCTCAGCCCCACCCACCTCACAGGGTGTCTGTTGTGGGGGAGGAAGGTAAAGGAGATCGTGAGCCGCTCTGAGACTCTTCGGAGTGGAGGGCGGGATATAAATCCAATATCTTCTTATCTTCTTTGTCTTGAAACCATTTAAGGGCCCATCATAAGCCTCTTATCCTATGTAAAATCATAAAACCACAATGGGAATCGACTCAACTTGACCTGAAGCGTTTTGACCTAGATTGTTCTTCTCCAGAGGTTAGAAAGGTCTTCTCCAGAGGTTAGAAAGGTAGGTACACATATCGGCTCATAATACAGAACAGAATAAAACAACGGAACAGTGCTGGACCACAAGGAAATTTAGTGAAGTGACAAAGGCTTAGGGATATTCTTGAGGCCTCTTGTTCTACAGCCTTATGTCTTAATCAAGGGCACACCTATAGTACTCAGTGCTTTATTGTATGCCGCGTGGTCCAGAATTGATCAAGTAAAGTCAGAGCCTATGTGCCAAGAGTTTTATGTTTTTCCTGAGCTGTGATGAAGAGGCGGGATGGGCAGGTAGGGACTGTACATGTCCGTCTTGGGACCGTGTGTGGCCTGCGCTTCCTTCCAAGGCCTGGGGATTGTCTGTGGCCTTATTTAACCTAAACCAAAAGATAAGCACTAATGGGAAGCCACAGTCTTTAAACTTGGAGCCTTTAAAGAAAAAAAGAAGATGAAGAATATATTGGATTTATATCCCGCCCTCCACTCCGAAGAGTCTCAGAGCGGCTCACAATCTCCTTTCCCTTCCTCCCCCACAACAGACACCCTGTGAGGGGGGTGGGACTGGAGAGGGCTCTCACAGCAGCTGCCCTTTCAAGGACAGAGTCTCAGAGCAGCCTACAATCTCCTTTCCCTTCCTCCCCCACAACAGACACCCTGTGAGGGGGGTGGGACTGGAGAGGGCTCTCACAGCAGCTGCCCTTTCAAGGACAGAGTCTCAGAGCAGCCTATAATCTCCTTTCCCTTCCTCCCCCACAACAGACACCTTGTGAGGTGGGTGGGACTGGAGAGGGCTCTCACAGCAGCTGCCCTTTCAAGGACAGAGTCTCAGAGCAGCCTACAATCTCCTTTCCCTTCCTCCCCCACAACAGACACCCTGTGAGGTAGAAGAAGACATTGGATTTATATCCCGCCCTCCACTCAAGAGTCTCAGAGCGGCTCATGATCTCCTTTCCCTTCCCCCCCACCCCACAACAGACTCCCTGTGAGGTGGGTGGGGCCGGAGAGGGCTCTCACAGCAGCTGCCCTTTCAAGGACAGAGGCTCAGAGCGGCCTACAATCTCCTTTCCCTCCCTCCCCCACAACAGACACCCTGTGAGGTGGGTGGGGCTGAGAGGGCTCTCACAGCAGCTGCCCTTTCAAGGACAGAGGCTCAGAGCGGCCTACAATCTCCTTTCCCTTCCTCCCCCACAACAGACACCCTGTGAGGTGGGTCGGGCTGAGAGGGCTCTCACAGCAGCTGCCCTTTCAAGGACAGAGGCTCAGAGCGGCCTACAATCTCCTTTCCCTCCCTCCCCCACAACAGACACCCTTTGAGGTGCGTGGGGCTGAGAGGGCTCTCACAGCAGCTGCCCTTTCAAGGACAGATGCAGAAACCAAAAAACATCTGTGACCAGACTACTTTTTAATATATTTATATGCTTTTTAAATATGAAACTGCTTCAAACTTAATATATTTAATACAAAAGTCAACATTGACACCCATAAAATACAATACATCCTTATAAACAGAGCCCATAATAAACTGATACAGCATACAAATAACGTTAATAATATAGTAGACGCGTTTTGTGTTCCCACTTCTTCAGTATTATGATATCTTCCCCTTGTGCTGTATATTACAAGGGAGTAAGCCAGTTCCTTTTATTAGAAGCATAGCAAAGCTTTCCACTCCATTGCTAGCTAAAAAACTCTTCATATAAGTACTGAGGCTTCATAAAGGAAATACCTTGAAAATATAAATAACAAAACTCTAATATAGGTTGTTTATGAACTAATATAATATATTTCAAAGACCCAGGGATGAAACCAAAACTTTATCTCAAAACAATTTGGCTAGCCGGTTTGGTGTAGTGGTTAAGTGTGCTGACTCTTATCTGGGAGAACCGGGTTTGATTCCCCACTCCTCCACTTGCACCTGCTAGCATGGCCTTGGGTCAGCCATAGCTCTGGCAGAGGTTGTCCTTGAAAGGGCAGCTGCTGTGAGAGCCCTCTCCAGCCCCACCCACCTCACAGGGTGTCTGTTGTGGGGGAGGAAGGGAAAGGAGATTGTGAGCCGCTCTGAGACTCTTTGGAGTGGAGGGCGGGATATAAATCCAATATCATCATCATCTTCTTCTTCTTCTTCTTCTTCTTCTTCTTCTTCTTCTTCTTCTTCTTCTTCTTCTTCTTCTTCTTCTTCTTCTTCTATTATCGGGAGCGTACACTCTTAAAAACTCACCCATTGTTACACTATATATCTTTTTTTCTATAAGGAGCAAGCCGCTTATATATATGTGGTTCCAAATCTTCACTTCTACATATGGCATGATGCGCTCTAGTAGTAAACAATGCAGCAATGAGATCCAATTTATATAAAGAGTAAACGATTTTTCATTTAAAGCAGGACCAAAATCTTTCTTTCTTGCTGGCAGAAAAACTCTAAAGATACTGCCTTCTGTTGGTCCTTTTCAAAGGAATGTTCCCCATACTTGCCAACAGCTGGCTATGCAAACTCATGGCCCCAAAGGGGCACAAACCTTAATCAGGGTTAGGGTGGCCAGATCGTCCCTGCTTTTCACAAACTGCCATGAACTGCATCAAAATTTGTGGAAGTTCAGGATGGCTCTTCAATTAATAAACGTCTCTTCACAAACCATTTACCGCCCCAAAATTCATGACAAACTTTAGTTCCTGAGCTGGGTTCGGGCCCATCCATATACATAGGTTTCTCTACAATTTTCCCCATGTTTTTAATTTTTTATTTATCAATTTGTCATACCAGTAAGCCATAACAATAATTTGAAATGAAAACATCTCCGTAGTATTAGGATCAGATTAAATGGACATTTTATCCTATGTGGGTTTTGTTAAACATATTTTGAGAAGTCTTTCTGCATTTTAATCAGGTTTCATGTCTGATTACAAATATTTTAAAGTTTTTGGTGTTGTATACTATTTGACTGCAAGCTGAGTTACTTCTGCAGATGTATGAAATAAAGCATACTGCGGCTGCAAGGCTCATCAGAATAATTGTGTTTAAATTATACAGAGTCCGTGTTTAAAATATCATGTAAAATGATGGTATCTTGCATTATTAATATGAACTTGTGGTGTTGGAGAGGATGTACAGGACAGAGGCCTTATTGCATATGTGGCAGTTATATGAATACTTAACAATTTTTCTAGAGAAAGTTATTTCCTATTACAAACAATATTTTATGCATGAAGGCATCTCAAAATATTTTGAAAGCATTTTGGCATTTCCCCCCTCCTGACACACAGTAAAAGTTGTTATTTCTAGATTACGGGAGGGGGGAGAGGGGACTGTGATGCCAGTATGGGGTTGGAGCCAAAGTTATCCTTGTGCATACAGATGATGTCTTCTGCTTACTGAACCATTTTTTCCTCATGCAACAGGGAAATCTAGGCCCTTACAGCAGACCATGGCTTCGACATCAGGCGCCAGAGGGGGCAAAGGTCACCAGCCCCGGGAACCACCAACGAAGAAGCCCAAGCGTTTGGTTGTGTTCAATCCTGAATGGAAAAACACCTACCCCTGGCTAAAAGAGACAACGGACAAGAACAAAGCGTTCTGCACGACGTGTTTGAAGGAGATAGGAATTGGTCACGGTGGAGTGAGTGATGTGAAAGCTCATAAGGACACTGGCTCTCACAGGAGTGCGGCAAGCCAAGCTGGAACTTCAGAATCCATCCCAACTTTTTTTGTCTACCAAAAAGACACCGCTGCTCAGGCCAGAATTGCGGGTGCTGAACTAACCTGGGCATACCACACGAACAGCCATGCGTTATCATACCGGTCTCTTGACTGCGGCGTCAAATTGTGCAGAGTCACATTTCCCGATTCAGAGATTGTGACCAAGATGACCTGTGGGAAAACAAAGGGCGCAGCTTTGATACGCGATGTCTTGGCGCCTTACTCTGTAGAACTGATTCTGTCAGATCTTGACGCAGCACATTCTTTCTACAGCATTTCCAGCGACGCATCAAATCATCGCAACAGGAAAATGTTCCCCCTATGCCTTAAATACTTCACTTTGAAGGACGGCATTTCCAATCGTCTTCTGGATTTCTATGAAGATGCCAATGAAACGGCTGAGAATGTCACGCAAAAGATTTTGGATGTCTTGACAAAATACCAGCTGGACTTAGCTCGTCTGTCTGCATTCTCAGCAGACAGCGTGAATGTAAACTCTGGGAAATACCATTCTGTGTACACACTTCTGAGTAGAGGCCGTGAAGACATCGTGCCCGCCAGGTGCCCTGCACACATTGTGCACAATGCTGCCAAAAAAGGATGCGATATGCTCACCTGCGACATCGAGTCTCTCATCCTGAAGGCTTTTGGTCATTTTTCTGTTTCTGCCAAACGTCCAGAGGAACTTAAGGAGATGTTTGAGTTTTTGGAGATGCAGGGGGATCGCCTGCTTCGACATGTACCCACAAGATGGCTGTCTTTCGTGCCTGCCATAAACAAGATGTTGAAGTGTTGGCCAGCCGTTAAAGCGTACTTTCAAAAGCTGGGAAAGGACGACTGTCCTTCTCTGATACGGCGCCACATTGACGATGAGGCTGGAGAAAAGGGCTACAGTACATCACAAACTTACATGATGTTTCTCCAGACCACTCTGACGCCTATTGAGGAGACCGTACTGATTCTGGAGCGGGATGCACTGACAGCACCCGAATTGTTTGAGGCCATGCTCAGGTTGCTGAACAGCCTTAAGCAACGCAAAGCTGACTCCTTTTTTGGAACGGATACAGATAAGGCGCTGCGCAAAATGCCCCCTTCAAAGGCAAGGAAAGTGAAGCAGGACTTCCTCAAGTTCTTCGAAAAAACCATCGCCTATCTGGAAGCAAAGTTTGATTTCTCTGAGAAGAATCACCTGTGTGCTTTGACACCATTTTCTCTTAAAAAAAGTGTGACTTACGACCACCTGCGGTGTGCTGCTGAGCAGCTGAAAATGGAGAAAATAATAAACCTGGATCACCTATACAGTGAATACACCGATGCCAAGAGCCTGCTGGATGAGCAAGTGGCCTGTGTTGACCCGAAAATCACTGTGGATAAAAAGTGGGTGGCCATATTCTCTGAGATGGGAACTCGGTCTCACAAGTGCGAAAACCTCTTCCTTCTTGTAAGCAAGGTCCTGAGTATCCCATGCTCCAACGCTTTTGTGGAGAGGGTCTTCAGCCTCATGTCAGCTCACTGGACGGAGACCAGGAATCGGTGCAACGTAGACCTGGTGAAAGCAGAGCTGCAAGTCAAAGTGAATTTTGATATGGATTGCGAACAATTTTATCACTATATTACGGAAAAGAAAGATATCTTCAAGGCTGCAGGGAAATCAGAGAAGTATAAATTCAGTAAAAAAAAGAAAGACTGAAAACGGTGTCGCTCCTTCCAGACCATCACACAACAGAAGGTAAGGAACAAATTGGCTGTGACTTGACAGCTCGTTCCACCACTTTAATAATATGAAGAGAACTTGGTTTCCTTTCTTTTTTGCAGTTTTTAGTATTTTAGTGGCACCTGAACACCTTTTTCTTTTTTGGGTGCTGCTTGGGGAGGACCTGCTCTTCTAGACCTGTATCCGCCTGGCTTCGGGCTGGGCTACGGGACACAGACTGGCAGTGGTGGTTTTAGCTGCTGATCTCAGTTTGATTGTAGATAAGGGTTGCTTTGTTGCTTTTACTGGGGTGATCAAGACCCTTTGATACTGTGGACAGTCTTGCTGAAATGTTTGTCAGCACAAGCAGGTATCAAGGATAGTGGATTGTTTTCCTGTGAATCTGACTCAAGAGGGGTTGCGGTTGGAGCCTTTTTTTCTTCAGCAGGGAACATCTTGAAGTTTCTCTTCTTTTTTCAAGTTGTATATTTTGGGGGTGGTAATGTCACCAGAAGTCTCTGTTTCCAGCAGTGGCAATTTGGGGAAGTGATGTCACTTCATGTTTCCGGTGGTGATATTTGGGGGAAATGGCATCACAGGAAGTGCTGTCAAAGGAAGTGATGTCACTTCCTGCTTCCGGCAGGTGGCGCAGGGAAACGATGCCACAGGAAGTGATGTCACTTCCGGTTTCCAGCGGTGGCATGACGTCACCGGAAGTGAGGTCACTTCCTGTTTGCGGCGGAGCGCGCTTCGCACACGCGCACACACATTCATTCCCCCCTCAAGGTGTCCCTGGCTGGCCTGCAGATATTATGGCCACCCTACCACAGCTCTAGATCTTCTACTGGTTTAGGAATAATGGGGAATTGATCCATGGGTACCGGAGGCTCTGGGGGGGCTTTGTTTTGAGGTAGAGGCACCAAATTTTCATTATAGCATCTAGTGCCTCTCCCCAAAATACCCCCCAAGTTTCAAAACGATTGGACCAGGAGCTCCAATTCTATGAGCCCCAAAAGAGGGTGCCCCTATCCTTCATTATTTCCTATGGAAGGAAAGCATTTAAAAAGATGTGCTGTCCCTTTAAATGTGATGGCCAGAACTCCCTTGGAGTTCAATGGTGCTTGTCACACCCTTGCTTCTGGCTCCGCCCCCATAGTCTCCTGGCTCCACCTCCAAATTCCCCAGATATTTTTTTAATTGTACTTGGCAACCCTACCCCTTCGCCCCCACCTTCGACCACGGTATAAAGACTGAGAGATCTCCATTCTGTGTGTAAACAATTTTATTATTCAACAACATATTATATCACAGTTCAATTACTGTTTTCAAAAGTAGATTTCTATATGTTGCATCACATTTTCCACCTCCCTCCCCCCCATTTTCATGACTTCCCCAGTGTATTGTACTTAAGATATTAAAAAGAAATAAAGGTAACATTAACATTTTCACAGTCTACTTAAAAAGAAAGAAAAGGAATTTGTAACTTACTCTTATTATTATTATTATCTGATTTGATTAATAGTCCATTATAATACTGAAATACGTAATACTGTCTATCTTACTTATAGTCCATTAAGAATAAAAACCACATATATTTCCATAATTTCATTTTAACTATAATCCTTATCAAAATAAATTCATAATACCTAGCAAATACGACAAAGGCAGCATTAACTCCCTGGAAAATCTCCGTAGTCTCTAGGTGGTATGAACTCAAAGTTCAATATTTTTGGAAAGTGTTCCATCATCACCAGGTGTTCCTTTCTTTCAGCAGGAGCCGTGTGGAAGTCAGCGAAAGAAGCTGAAGAGCACCGATGGATGGGAAAAGAGGATGCATATTCCAATGTGAAAGAGAAGTTGGACTCTTCGGCTACACCAAGCAAAGAGGAAGGAATACACCCAGCAAAAGGGAGGAGTAATCCTGGCCTTTTACAGGGGGATGACGCTCTACAGCAAAACACATGTCAAAGAGACATCAGGATGGAGTGCCCTGCAAGCAGGGAAAATTTCCTTGAAATATCAGTTATTAATATTCAACAAAGGATGCATAATAGAAATAAAATGTATAAAAGCCTGAAGTATAGAAAAAGTTTCAGGCAGAGAGCACACCTTACTTCTCACCAAAGAGTTTGGAAACTCTTTGCCTGGAGTTTGGAAAAACTTCATTGATAGGTTCAGTCTAAGTTCCCGCCTCTGAAGTCACACTGGAGAAAAACCATATAAATGCCTGGAGGGTGGGGAAAGCTTCATTCAGTGCACATTTTAGTAGCCATCAGGGCCATATTTGGGGGGTGGGGGGGAACAGATGGGTCGCTTGCTCCAAGGGCCACCAAAAAGAGAACACCAGTGAGGAGGCTGCTACACATGCATGCATGGGAGGGACAGTGGCTCAGTGGTAGAGCTTCTGCTTGGATTTGGATTTATATCCCGCCCTATACTCTGAATCTCAGAGCGGTCACAATCTCCTCTACCTTTCCCCCACCCACCACAAACCCCTTGTGAGGTGGATGGGGCTGAGAGTGCTTTTGCCACAGGAGGTGGTGGCGGCCACAAGCATGGCCACCTTCAAGAGGGGGTTAGATAAAAATATGGAGCAGAGGTCCATCAGTGGCTATTAGCCACAGTGTGTATGTGTGTGTGTGTGTGTATATATATATATATTTGGCCGCTGTGTGACACAGAATGTTGGACTGGATGGGCCATTGGCCTGATCTAACATGGCTTCTCTTATGTTCTTATGCAGCAGCTGCCCTTTCAAGGACAGCTGCTATGAAAGCTATGGCTGACCCAAGGCCATCTCAGCAGGTGCAAGTGGAGGAGTAAGCAGCAGGCCCCACGTTCAGTCCCCGGCATCTCCCACTAAAAAGGGTCCAGGCAAGTAGGAGGGAGAAACCTCAGCTTGAGACCCTGGAGAGCCATGAATGGGGCTGTGGCTCAGTGGCAGAGCATCTGCTTGGTAAGCAGAAGGTCCCAGGTTCAATCCCCGGCATCGACCACTAAAAAGGGTCCAGGCAAGTAGGCGTGAAGAACCTCAGCTTGAGACCCTGGAGAGCCATGAATGGGGCTGTGGCTCAGGGGTAGAGCATCTGCTTGGTAAGCAGCAGGTCCCAGGTTCAATCCCCGGCATCTCCCACTAAAAAGCGTCCAGGCAAGTAGGCGTGAAGAACCTCAGCTTGAGACCCCGGAGAGCCATGAATGGGGCTGCGGCTCAGTGGCAGAGCATCTGCTTGGTAAGCAGAAGGTCCCAGGTTCAATCCCCGGCATCGACCACTAAAAAGCGTCCAGGCAAGTAGGCGTGAAGAACCTCAGCTTGAGACCCTGGAGAGCCATGAATGGGGCTGTGGCTCAGTGGTAGAGCATCTGCTTGGTAAGCAGCAGGTCCCAGGTTCAATCCCCGGCATCTCCCACTAAAAAGCGTCCAGGCAAGTAGGCGTGAAGAACCTCAGCTTGAGACCCCGGAGAGCCATGAATGGGGCTGCGGCTCAGTGGCAGAGCATCTGCTTGGTAAGCAGAAGGTCTCAGGTTCAATCCCCGGCATCGACCACTAAAAAGAGTCCAGGCAAGTAGGTGGGAGAAACCTCAGCTTGAGACCCTGGAGAGCCATGAATGGGGCTGTGGCTCAGTGGTAGAGCATCTGCTTGGTAAGCAGAAGGTCCCAGGTTCAATCCCCGGCATCTCCAACTAAAAAGGGTCCAGGAGAAGAAATATGTATTCATGATTCTAATGATATTTATTGGAACAGCAGCAGTGTGAGGAGGGAGCCCAATTAAAATTAAAGCTGCAACCTTCCAGAGTGTGTTTAACTGTCTGCCCTTACAAAGGACAGAAGTTCTTGCGGAACTCAATTCGATGGGCCACTTACCATCTCAAAGCCCTTCTAGGGGAAATTACCGTCAATTGACTGAATTATGGTGTAACCTCTTACCAGCCCAAATCAGGCTCAAAGAATCTTGCTCACTTTCAGCAGTTCCGGGATCCCCAGTCTGCTGCAGTCCCAGAAAAACTTCCTAACAAACTATGAAGAAGAGACTGACTCAAGTTGTTATGACATTATTGGTGGAGAGCCAGTTTGGTGTAGTGGTTAAGTGTGCGGACTCTTATCTGGGAGAACCGGGTTTCATTCCCCACTCCTCCACTTGCAGCTGCTGGTATGACCTTGGGTCAGCTATAGCTCTGGCAGAGGTTGTCCTTGAAAGGGCAGCTGCTGTGAGAGCCCTCTCCAGCCCCACCCGCCTCACAGGGTGTCGGTTGTGGGGGAGGAAGGGAAAGGAAATTGTAGGCCGCTCTGAGCCTCTGTACTTTAAAGGGCAGCTGCTGGGGAGCCCCCTCAGCCCCACCCACCTCACAGGGTGTCTGTTGTGGGGGAGGAAGGGAAAGGAGATTGTGAGCCGCTCTGAGACTCTTCGGAGTGGAGGGCGGGATATAAATCCAATATCTTCATCTACCTCACAGGGAGTCTGTTGTGGGGGAGGAAGGGAAAGGAGATTATAGGCCGCTCTGAGCCTCTGTCCTTGAAAGGGCAGCTGCTGTGAGAGCCCTCTCCAGCCCCACCCACCTCACAGGGTGTCTGTTGTGGGGGAGGAAGGGAAAGGAGATTGTGAGCCGCTCTGAGACTCTTCGGAGTGGAGGGCGGGATATAAATGCAATATCTTCATCTACCTCACAGGGTGTCTGTTGTGGGGGAGGAAGGGAAAGGAGATTGTAGGCTGCTCTGAGCCTCTGTCCTTGAAAGGGCAGCTGCTGTGAGAGCCCTCTCAGCCCCACCCCCCTCACAGGGTGTCTGTTGTGGGGGAGGAAGGGAAAGGAGATTGTGAGCCGCTCTGAGACTCTTCGGAGTGGAGGGCGGGATATAAATGCAATATCTTCATCTACCTCACTGGGTGTCTGTTGTGGGGGAGGAAGGGAAAGGAGATTGTAGGCTGCTCTGAGCCTCTGTCCTTGAAAGGGCAGCTGCTGTGAGAGACCTCTCAGCCCCACCCACCTCACAGGGTGTCTGTTGTGGGGGTGGAAGGTAAAGGAGATTGTGAGCCACTCTGAGACTCTTCGGAGTGGAGGGCGGGATATAAATCCAATATTATCTTCTTCTTCACACCAAGGGGATTTTTCCAGCTAGGGTCTTTGTCAATTCTCTTATAAACCCCCTGCTACCCCACGGGCAAAAAGAGGGCTCTTTGACAGAGGACATCAATTTCAAGGCAAGAATGACGAAAGCTGGAAACCAGAGTGACTTGGCTCAGGGGTCCCGATTCACCTTTCCACCTGAACCCAGCTTCAGAGCATCTCCTTGAGAACGGCATAGAACAGGATCTAATTAACTCTATCGCAGCCCTCGCATTTGCGGAACCACTTGCAATCGCAATTAAACTCAAAGTATTGAGGGACAAACTTTTGAAAGCAAAAGTAATGTTTATGCATTGTGCAGTTTAACAACAACATCTGTAAAGTTCGGAAAAGAATCAAAATCTGTATCCCCCTCTCCGTCTTGACAGTTCATTGCGATAACTTAATAGGAGAATTATCGCTCTGCGAACAACTACTGTCTTGGCCTTATAAGAAGACTTGGAGAATGTCATGGCTGTCATCGTATCGCAGCCCCTGTGGTATAGTTACTCCTTTGCACAGTTGCTTTAGGGTCCAATTTTTTTCATCTGGAGGACAGTTACATGTTCAAGTTCACAAGTTTTATTTCTCTTCTTCTGCCACCTCTATTGAAAGTGACATAAGAGAGGTCTGACCAGGCATTCTCCTGGGGGCTTCCAATCAGAAAAGACCCTCTGTTGGGTGAGCCTATCGGTGCGCAGGCCTTCCCATTTTGTATAGCCTTCTGCCTATCAACTTAAGAACTGATATTCTGCCCTAACCTGAAATAAGCCTGAACTTGTCAGATCTTGCAAGCTAAGCAGAGTTGACTCTAGTTCGTGCTGGGATGGGAGACCTCCTTGAAATACCAGCAGTCGGGAAGACGGGGGTGGACTTTATTCAGCCACCTCTCTGAATATCCTCCAGTTCCTCAATCGGGCTCAGTCACCAGAGGGCCACGACTGCCTGGTGCAGACACACAAACACACAATACAACCCTCCCTTCTGACTTGCCTAAATCTTAAGAGAACTGTAACATGTACATATTTAGCTAAGTCTGAGGAATGTTCATGGACCTGATTTATATTATGTGCGTTTTTCTGTACTTGTATGATTAATTTTCACCTTTTCATCCAATTTTTAACTAATAAAAGAGCATGTTTCAGTTTAAAGGGACTTATTTCTAAGAAGTTTAACTGCTCGTTCTATCGAAACATGGTTGGAAATCAGGCCTTGAATATTTCATTGTACCGGTCTGGAAGGGCTAAGTCTTTCAGAAAGCTTGCTCAGTTAAACCCAAATGACTCATTCTGCATGTGCTCTGATCAGGTTTAATTGAAATGATTGGCCATCCCATAATAAGCCTGGATCCCTCTTGCCTGCAAAACCGCCTTTCCCGCTCTGCTCCACGAAGACAGCCGGGGCTCCTCTGAGCAGGGCCTTCTGCAGGTGGCCCCCTTCAGATGGGCCAAATCAACAGTTTCCTCTTCGTGTGCATTCTGTGTTGTGCCCAAAGCCTGAGGGAGCAGCCCGCAAAAGGAGGGGCAGAAAGGCTGCCTTTATCATGGCTTTCTGCAAACTCTGCAATGAAATGTTTTCAGGAAGCTGATTCAGTCAAGGGAACAGGGACTGTGGTCTGTACTGCCATAAGCAAGAGTCTTCCGTGTAACTCCTGTGACATGTAGATGCTTTTGCTTGGTTCCAGCTCTTTCCCCACAGATGTTCACATTTTCCGATTTTTTATAATCCCAACTTGTAATTCTTCCTGAATGTTCCTGCAAAACCCGCCCCTCTACATGCAAATGGGGCAGGTGCTGCACAAAGACTCTTACCACAGGGGAAGTAGGAGGCCTTAAAAAAAAAAAACAGGAACGCAGTTCTGGCTGGATTGCCAGCAGGGGTGTGGTCTAATATGCAAATTAGTTCCTGCTGGGCTTTTTGTACAAAAAAAAGCCCTGGGAATTAAAACCAGCCCCTCCCCATGAAAGATCAGCAAAGGATAGGGTAACGCTCCTTTTTTTTTATTTTTTTGCTGCTTTTAAGGAGAGAGCTTTTAAGAGGGAGATCTTGGCGTTGTGGTAGCGAGCTCACTGAAAATGTTGAGACAGTGTGCGACTCAATAAAAAAAGGCCAACGCCATGCTGGGAATTATTAGGAAGGGAACTGAAAACAAATCAGCAAGTATAATCGGTGCTTCCTCTAAGCTGAGTTAGTGTGAGCAAGCTCACAGTTTTTTAGTCTCCAGCTCACTCATTTTTCTCTCGGCTCAGCAAGGATGACCCCCAGAGCACACTAATTTACGCAGGAGCTCACAGCTTTAATGCCAGTAGCTCAGAACTTTTAACGCCAGTAGGTCACAAAGTAGAATTTTTGCTCACAAGACTCTGCAGCTTAGAGGCGGCATAGATCAAAATGCCCCTGTATAAATCGATGGTGCGGTCTCATTTGCACTACTGTGTACAATACTGGTCACCACATTTCAAAAAAGAGATTGTTGCATTGGGAAAAGGTCAATTGGAACGATAAAAGGTTTGGAACATCTTTATTAATTCGTTCCAGGCCAAAATGCTTCTTGAACACTACGGGACAACCCGGAACGGCATGAAACCACCTAGCCTGCCACAAAAAACACTGGGATGCGTCACAGACACTTGAGAACAATATTTTAGAATTGGACACGTGGAACTCACACATTTATTAACCCGTTCCTGGCCTAAATGCCTCCGGAACAGGCTGGAACGGGTATGAAACCACCTAGAGTGCCACAAAAAACACTGGGATGCGTCACAGACACTCTAGAGCAATACTGTAGAAATAAAAAAGCGGAAATCACACATCTCTATTAACATCATATATATGTTTAATGCCCGTTCCAGTCTGTTGCAGGATATTCCAGCTGCGAGAGTTCCACTTTTTCATTTCTAAAATTTGTTCCCAAGTGTCTTTGATGCATCAGTGCATTTTGTGGCACTCTAGGTTGTTTCATGCCCATCCCATGCTTATCTCTGGCCTCTGTCAACTGGCCTCAGAAAGGACTGGTGCTCTACTGCAGCCTCACAAAATGTGTTGTGTCGTGGCCGCCACCAGCAACAGATCTATGCTGCCCTATCAACAGCCCACCAATACAGGCAGCCTCTAAACTCCACCAAAATAGCCAGCCAGGGAGCTGTCTCACACTTCCTGTGACTCCCTGTCTCCCTCCTCACCTCAGCCTCATCCCAGGATGGTTGGCTGAGAAGGACATAGGATTGCTAACTCTAGGTTGGGAAATTTCTGAATATTTGAGGGGTGGAGCAAAGATCAGCTCCCCTGGAGGAAATGGCTGCTTTGTAGGGTGGACTCTGAGTCATTATAACCTGCTGAGGGCGCTTCACTCCCGCTTTCGTCTCCACTATGGAGGACTGCCCTTTTCCTAGGTAGAGGCTGCAGGCAGGGCTGGCCCTGCCACTAGGCAAACTAGGCAATTTCTTAAGGTGCCGGCCTTCTGGGGGAGCCAAATTGGGCCCCCCCATGTGACTTGGTGACATTATCAGTGTGTGGGGGGGCAGAAGTTATCCTTGCCTAGGATGCCAAACGGTCTAGGGCCAGCCACGGTTTCAACGAAGGGAGAAGGGATGGAAAGCTGAAGTCAGGTCAGTTCTCCTGAAAACAGCCACCTTGAGGCACATACTCAATGGCATACCGTAACATAACCAAGCCATGCAACCCCCCCTCCCCAGGTCACACCACAAGCTGACACTGATGCTAAGCCCCCCATAGTTATTCTTCCTTATCTCCATTCTGGGCCTCATTCAGGGCTTTGAGCCACCACAGACACAGGGACACACAGACACACACACATGCAGGGTTGGGGAAGAAAGCATCCATTTCACCTGTAAAGTGGGTGCGAAGACAGCAAGGGTGCGGGTGAGTGAATGTCACAGGTGCGGGGGTAGTGGCATGCCAAGGGTGCAAGGAGGTAGACAACAGGAAGAGGTGGTTGGGAGGTGGGTGTTATTAGGGTGAGGAATGGGGGTGGGAAGTTGGGAGTGGGAAGACCACAAGGGGGGGGTGAATAACTGGACTCGGGTGGCAAGACAGAAAGGGTAGGGGGCACTCGCCCAGAGCCTCTTTCTAGGGCCTGTTGTATTCTCCACCAAAGAGGGCTTATTCCTAGTCAGGGGTCATTTTTTAAAGAAAAAGAGGTGCCAGAGCTTATTGGCACAACTCATAAGAACATAAGAGAAGTCGTGTTGGATCAGGCCAATGGCCCATCCAGTCCAACACTATGAGCCACGTAAGAACATAAGAGAAGCCATGTTGGATCAGGCCAATGGCCCATCCAGTCCAATACTCTGAGTCACATAAGAACATAAGAGAAGCCATGTTGGATCAGGCCAATGGCCCATCCAGTCCAACACTCTGTGTCACATAAGAGAAGCCATGTTGGATCAGGCCAGTGGCCCATCCAGTCCAACACTCTGAGTCACATAAGAACATAAGAGAAGCCATGTTGGATCAGGCCAATGACCCATCCAGTCCAATGCTCTGTGTCACACAGTGGCCAAAAAAACCAGGTGCCATCAGGATCTCCATCAGTGGGGCCAGGACACTAGAAGCCCTTCCACTGTCCTCTCCCCTCCCAAGCACCAAGAATACAGAGCATCAATGCCCCATACAGAGAGCTCCATAAGAACATAAGAGAAGCCGTGTTGGATCAGGCCAATGGCCCACCCAGTCCAATGCTCTGTGTCACACTGTGGCCACAAAAAACAAACAAACAAAAACCAACCCAAGTGCCACCAGGAGGTCCACAAGTGGGTCTTGAAGTCTTTCCACTATGCCCCACCCCCAACCACAAGAATACAGAGCATCACTTGCCTCAGACAGAGTTTTCCAACAATACGCTGTGGTTAATAGCCACTGATGGACCTCTGCTCCATATGCTTCTGCTCATTTGCATATGCCACAACCCCTGACATCACCAGAAGGTATACTAAATTATATCAGCTCAGCATCTGTCTTAAAATGCTTCTTGAATTATAATTGTCATTATAAAACCTTACTCAGCTCATACTTTAAAAAGTAATTTTTATCCTATATGGCCACAGTGGCATGATGAAGATTCCCATTCGTCTGCTTTATATGTTTTGGTTCTTTTCCCATGTTTTTGTGGGGGAAAATATTAGAAAGTTTGTCACATCTTAGGGTTCAGGAGAATTCTCACTGGGGGTTTGAACAATGATGCCCAGAAGAAAGGTGGGGCTTTTGGGGGGGGGGGTTGAAGGGGGAGAATAAGAAAGAACGAGCAAAATAAAATTGAGAGGGCCGAAGCTCCGCTCCTGGAAGCTCCTCCCCCAAATTAGGCCTGTTCCTAGGAATAAGATAAAAGAAAGCATCCATCTTTTCAAGGGAAGCTGATTTCCGTAGTCTGGAGATGAGTTGTCTTTTCAGGGGACCCCCCACTGCCCACCTGGAGACTGGCTTTTCTTTTTTAAAAAAATCAAAATCTGTTTCAGACATGCAACTCCCCCCCCCCCCCACTATGATATTTAGTGTGACTTTAAAAATCTCCACATGGAAGTAGTGACAGACTTCACATTTCTGGGATCCAAGATCACTGCAGATGGTGACTGTAGCCATGAAATTAAAAGACGTTTGCTCCTTGGGAGGACAGCTATGGCGAACCTGGGCAGTAATATAAAAAGCAGAGACATCACCCTGCCAACAAAAGTCCGTTTAGTCAAAGCGATGGTATTCCCAGTAGTAATGTATGGCTGTGAGAGCTGGACTGTAAAGAAGGCCGAGCGCAGAGGAACAGATGCTTTTGAGATGTGGTGCTGAAGAAGACTCTTAAGAGTCCGTTGGACTGCAAAAAGATCCAATCAGTCCTAAGGGAAATCAACCCAGACTGTTCCCTGGAAGGTCAGATGCTAAAGCTGAAGCTCAAATACTTTGGCCACCCAATGAGAAGGGAGCACTCCCTGGAGAAGACCCTGATGCTGGGAAAGCAGGAGGCAAAAGAAGAAGGGGACGGCAAAAGAGGAGATGGATGGACATTGTTACTGATGTAACTAACACGTATTTGAGCAGACTTCGGAGGATGGTGGAAGACAGGAGAGCCTGGCGTGACTTGGTCCAGGGGGTGGCAAAGAGTCGGACTTGACTGTGAGACTGCACAACAGCAAAACAAATTCCTCTAAAACAGGCCTGGCTATGCCAAGGAATGCCACCATCTGTTCCATTTCTTTGCCTGCTGGCATTTTCTCTCCTGGCTTCTGTGAAAGGCTGAAATGCTCTCTAAGCTGGAATTGTTGGGGGGCTTTTTGTGGCAGGATCCCCCAGTGTCCCCTGGACCAGCACCTCTTTTTTCCAGGGGAAAGAAAGGAAGGAACGGACTCCTGTGCAAGCACCAGTCGTTTCCGACTCAGGGGTGACGTTGCTTTTACAGCATTTCACGGCAGACTTTTTATGGGGTGCTTTGCCATTGCCTTCCCCAGTCCTCTACACTTCCCCCCACCCCCAGCAAGCTGGGTCCTCATTTTATCGACCTCGGAAGGATGGAAGGCTGAGTCAACCTGGAGCCAGCTACCTGAACCCAGCTTCCACTGGGGATCAAACTCAGGCTGTGAGCAGAGCGTAGGACTGCAGTACTGCAGCTTTAACTCTATGCGCCTGAGTGTTCCTGAGGGGAGAAGTGGTGGAAACCAGGGCAACATTGCATATGAGTGCCTCCACCTTTCCATTTTTCCTTTAAAAAGTGAAGATGGATCCAGGTGAGCAGCTGTGCTGGTCTGAAGCCGTAGAACAAAGCAGGAGACCGCGAGCACCCTTAAGACCAGCAAAGTTTTATACAGAATGTCAGCTTACAACCGGAATAAAACTTTGTGGCTCTTAAAGGTGCTCCTTCACTCCTGCTTTGGTGGAATTCCTTGGTGGAATGAGGAGAATCAGTGGGACACGGTGATTCCTGGATATAAGCTATATCGGAAGGATAGGGAGGGAAGGGTTGGAGGTGGGGTGGCTCTGTATGTCAGAGAGGATATACGGTCCAGTAAGACTGAGATCAGAGAATTAGATTCACTTTTAGAAATGCTTTGGGTTGAAATAGAGGGCCCAAAAGGAAATTTAACTATGGGAGTTTGTTATCGCCCACCAAATCAAAAGAGAGAGGACGATTATAATATGATGGAAGGCTTAAAGATAGCGGCTAAACGTAAAAACTGTGTCGTAATAGGTGATTTTAACTACCTGCAGATTGATTGGGTCAATATGTGTTCTGGTCGAGAGAAAGAGATTGAGTTTCTTGATGCTCTCAATGACTGTGCTATGGAGCAGATGGTCTCAGAACCTACCAGGGGTGGGGCAATCCTGGATTTGGTCCTAAGTAATGCCCAAGACTTGGTGAGAGATGTAAAAGTGATCGCGCCACTTGGGAGCAGTGACCATAATGTTATTGATTTCACCGTTTGTATAAATAGGGAGTTGTCCAAAAAGACCGCCACAACCACGTTTAACTTTAAAAGGGGTAAATACACTGAGATGAGGAGGCATGTGAGGAGGAAACTGAAAGGAAAGGTACATACGGTCAAAACCCTTGGGGAAGCTTGGATGCTATTTAAAACTATAATCCTAGAAGCTCAGATAAAATACATACCACAAGTTAGGAAAGGCACAAACAGGCATAACAACAAAAGTAATGGAAGCTGTAAAAAGTAAGATGGACTCCTTTAAGCGGTGGAAAACCAGTCCAAGTGAGATTAGTAAAAGGGAACACAGGCTGTGGCAAATCAAATGCAAGACTGTGATCAGGCAGGCAAAAAGGGACTATGAGGAGCATATTGCAAAAAAACATAAAGACCAACAATAAAACTTTCTTCAAATATATTAGAAGTAGGAAACCAGCCAGGGAGGCAGTGGGGCCCTTGGATGACCATGGGGTAAAAGGATTACTGAAGGAGGATAGGGAAATGGCTGAGAAGCTAAATGAATTTTTTGCCTCTGTCTTCACTGTGGAAGATGAGAACTTTTTTGCCCACCCCAGAACCACTAATTTTGGAAGGGGTATTGAAAGACCTAAGTCAGATTGAGGTGACAAAAGAGGAGGTCCTACAACTGATAGACAAATTAAAAACAAATAAGTCACCGGGTCCGGATGGCATACATCCGAGAGTTCTGAAAGAACTCAAAGTTGAACTTGTGGATCTTCTAACAAAAATCTGTAATCTTTCATTGAAATCTGCCTCCGTTCCAGGGGACTGGAAGGTAGCAAATGTCACCCCCATCTTTAAAAAAGGTTCCAGAGGAGACCTGGGAAATTACAGGCCAGTCAGTCTGACTTCGATACCGGGAAAGTTGGTAGAAACCATTATCAAGGACAGAATGAGTAGGCACATTGATGAACATGGGTTATTGAGGAAGACTCAGCATGGGTTCTGCAAGGGAAGATCTTGCCTCACTAACCTGTTACATTTCTTTGAGGGGGTGAACAAACATGTGGACAAAGGAGACCCGATAGATGTTGTTTACCTTGACTTCCAGAAAGCTTTTGATAAAGTTCCTCATCAAAGGCTCCTTAGAAAGCTTGAGAGTCATGGAGTAAAAGGACAGGTCCTCTTGTGGATCAAAAACTGGCTGAGTAATAGGAAGCAGAGAGTGAGTATAAATGGGCAGTCTTCGCAGTGGAGGATGGTAAGCAGTGGGGTGCCGCAGGACTCGGTACTGGGTCCCATGCTCTTTAACTTGTTCATAAATGATTTAGAGTTGGGAGTGAGCAGTGAAGTGGCCAAGTTTGCCAACTCCAAAGGGATCTGTTGAGGTTGGGTGAGTGGGCGTCAACGTGGCAGATGCGGTTCAATGTGGCCAAGTGCAAAGTAATGCACATTGGGGCCAAGAATCCCAGCTACAAATACAAGTTGATGGGGTGTGAACTGGCAGAGACTGACCAAGAGAGAGATCTTGGGGTCGTGGTAGATAACTCACTGAAAATGTCAAGACAGTGTGCGTTTGCAATAAAAAAGGCCAACGCCATGCTGGGAATTATTAGGAAGGGAATTGAAAACAAATCAGCCAGTATCATAATGCCCCTGTATAAATGGATGGTGCGGTCTCATTTGGAGTACTGTGTGCAGTTCTGGTTGCCGCACCTCAAAAAAGGATATTATAGCATTGGAGAAAGTCCAGAAAAGGGCAACTAGAATGATTAAAGGGCTGGAACACTTTCCCTATGAAGAAAGGTTGAAACGCTTGGGACTCTTTAGCTTGGAGAAACGTCGACTGCAGGGTGACATGATAGAGGTTTACAAGATAATGCATGGGATGGAGAAAGTAGAGAAAGAAGTACTTTTCTCCCTTTCTCACAATACAAGAACTCGTGGGCATTCGATGAAATTGCAGAGCAGACAGGTTAAAAACGGATAAAAGGAAGTACTTCTTCACCCAAAGGGTGATTAACATGTGGAATTCACTGCCACAGGAGGTGGTGGCGGCCACGAGTATAGCCACCTTCAAGAAGGATTTAGATAAAAATATGGAGCACAGGTCCATCAGTGGCTATTAGCCACAGTGTATGTGTGTATATAAAATTTTTTGCCACTGTGTGACGCAGAGTGTTGGACTTGATGGGCCGTTGGCCTGATCCAACATGGCTTCTCTTATGTTCTTATGTTCTCCCTGGAAGAGTCAAAGAGAGAGAGAGAGGAGGGACTAGCAGTCCTAGAGAGGCACATGGGGAGGGGCTGTAAGGGGGGAGCGATTTCCTCCTCCTCCCCCCCCCCACCCCATGCAAAGAAGCGCCCTCTGGAACTTGGAGACTTCTGCTTGGAGTGCTTGGGAGGGAATCTGGTGAGCTCCAAGAGGGCTATGGGGGGAGATATGGGGGTGGGGGGCTGCAATGCAAGACTCAAAGCAAAGATCACAGCGCTGGGG